>NC_089792.1:5096575-5156575 GCF_040412425.1 Macrobrachium rosenbergii | reverse complement strand
TCAATTATATAATCGACATCCTATTTTTAATGGAATCCGAATGAGAATCAGAGAAGAGAATCTTCAGAGTTCTACTCAAAAATCGAGAGTGTAATCTCAGTGAAACCTCTCTCTCTCTCTCTCTCTGTTACCTAACTCTCTCTCTCTCCTCATCTGTTCAGCTGGAATCCTCATCTCGTCTTATAAAGGTGATAGGCTCAAAGGTGAGCCGCAGACTTATCTCACCTTTTTGGGGGGAGGCGGGCCAAACACACGCCCTCTCTCTCTTTCTCTCTCTCTCTCTCTCTCTCTCTCTCTCTCTCTCTCTCTCTCCAGGCGACCGAGAATGGTGGTCCTTTGTGAGCAAAATTGCTTGGGGTATAGAAAACCTTCCCTGACAGAAAAAAAATATAAACCCACATACTTCCCAACCTCTCTCTCTCTCTCTCTCTCTCTCTCTCTCTCTCTCTCTCTCTCTCTCTCTCTCTCTCTCTCTCTCTCTCTCTATATATATATATATATATATATATATATATATAGTATATATATATATATATATATATATATATATATATATATATATATATATATATATGTATATATATATATACATATATATATATATATGAATATATATATATATACACATATATATGTATGTTATATATATACACAGATATATGTGTATATATAATATATATACAGTATATATATATATATATATATATATATATATATATATATATATATATATATATATATATATATATATATATATATATATATATATATATATATATATAATATTATAAATTTATACAGCTCATACGATACTCTCTGGAGGGAAATAATACTGCTCATGAATGACTGAGTAATTTCCTTCGAGCAGAGATAAAGCCTTTCATCACGGGCGTCCCTTCTGCAAACGCAGACTTTCAATTTTTGTTTTGTTTTATCCTGCAAACGCGCGTTCCAATACTCGGCCGGTAGTCTCGAACGCGGTGGCCTAATTCGACCTCTGTCGAGGAGCTTGTCATTGTTTGCTCTCTCTCTCTCTCTCTCTCTCTCTCTCTCTCTCTCTCTCTCTCTCTCTCTCTCTGTGTCTCAGACCATTCGGATGGATGTAATTGTGGCCACTGTCAAACGTCCTGGCTGAATATATGTAAATAAAATGTAATTATTCAACGCTGCCAGAAAAAAGACGTTCGCAACTCATTCTTCATAAATATTCAGATCCCAAAGAAAAAAAAGGAGTACTTTTTATGTAGGTTACAACGATTGCGTTCAAAATTGCTCGGGCATGTCGCCTTTACTAAAACACAGGAACTAAATAAAAAAGTAGAAGGACAGATAATATTAACTCCAGAAAAGAGAGAATTAAAAAGACGAAAAAGTGTTCTAAAGAGTTTACCTTTCCGGCCTGAGATTTCGGAAACGACGGAGCGTCCGTTGGTGGAAAGTTTAGCAACGCTCTTGAGAGCCCTGGGCACAATTGGAGAGAGAGAGAGAGAGAGAGAGAGAGAGAGAGAGAGAGAGAGAGAGAGAGAGAGAGAGAGAGAGAGAGACTGCAAGGACTGTATTTTAATAAGAGAGAAAGAGAGAGAGAGAGAGAGGCTGCGAGGACTGTATTTTAATGAGAGAGAGAGAGAGAGAGAGAGAGAGAGAGAGAGAGAGAGAGAGAGAGAGAGAGAGAGAGAGACTGCAAGGACTGTATTTTAATAGAGAAAGAGAAAGAGAGAGAGAGGCTATGAGGACTGTATTTTAATGAGAGAGAGAGAGAGAGAGAGAGAGAGAGAGAGAGAGAGAGAGAGAGAGAGAGAATTCGCAGTCAAAATCGATGACGGATCCGGAAACGCTGGCATTTCGCCAAAGGCGTTATCTGGAAACCGAGGCTGATGATGATATATCAGAATCTTGTGTTTTGTTTGTTTATCTACGTGTTTATCAGCGTGAGGTGATTTGCGTGTTTTTTTTTTTTAATTTTTACATCTATTAATATTTTCGTGTCCTCTCTCTTTTTAGAAATTTTGGCGTTATCACCGTGAAAGATTTATATATATATATATATATATATAATATATATATATATATATATATATATATATATATATATATATATATATATATATATATATATATATATATATATATATATATATATATATATATATATATATATATATAAATTTTCTGAATAATAAATTTTCTTGACAGAGAGAGAGAGAGAGAGAGAGAGAGAGAGAGAGAGAAATATTGAAAGATTTATATATGTACCCCGAGAAGTAGTGCATGCTACTCGCCTTGCTCAGGATAGACGTCTTCCTGGTAGTGTTGCTAATGTCTCTTATAAATGTTCCCTTTTTAGCTTTCTGTAAAAGAGAGCTAATGTGCCGGCTTTGTCTATCCATCTGCACTTTATTCTGTCCGCCCTCAGACCTTAAAATCTACTGAGGCTAGAGGGCTACAAATTGGGATGCTGATCATCCACCCTCCAACCACCACACATACCAAATTGCAGCCCTCTAGCCTCAGTAGTTTTTATTTTATTTAAGGTTAAACTTAGCCATAATCGTGCTTCTGGCAACGATATTGGATAGGCCACCACCGGGCCGTGGTTAAAGTTTCATGGGCCGCGGCTCATACAGCATTATACCAAGACCACCGAAAGATAGATCTATTTTCGGTGGCTTTGATTATACGCTGTAGTGGCTGTACAAAAAACTCGCTTGCGCCGAAGAAACTTCGGCGCATTTTTTACTTGTTTCAATAATAAGAATACAAATAATTACAATAATGTTAATAATAATAATTCCACAAAATCGTCATTAGAATTACGCACGTGTATTGTGTTTACTATACATATTTGCTGACGTAGTATAATTATATTTTCTAAACGCGAATCACGGAAGCAAAGGAAACAGATAATTGTCAAAAGTATTATTATTATTATTATTATTATTATTATTATTATTATTATTATTATTATAAACCAAACAAAAACTTCTTCCAGTTTTCTTCTGAAGATGGAAAGAGAAGCCCACAAGATTCCTGTGTATAACTTGTTTACTTGTAAATATTTACATATTACCTGAATCTCGAGATTCAAGTAATATGTAAATATTTACAATAAACAAGTTATACACAGGAATCTTGTAGGTTTCTTCTTTCCATTATTATTATTATTATTATTATTATTATTATTATTATTATTATTATTATTATTATTATTATTATTCAGCACAAGATGAACCCTATTCATATGGAACAAGCCCACCAAAGCTGACTTGAGATTCAAGCTTCCAAAGAATATGGCTTTTATTAGAAAGAAGTAACAGAAGATAAAGGGTACTACAGAAAGAAGAGTTCTCTTAGTAAAAAAAAATAAAGCAAAATGAATAATGTAAGTACATTATTAAAATACAAGGAGAATTGTAATAGGGTAGCAATGCATTGCACCTTCGCTTGAACTTCTGAAGTTCCAACCGCACAACACCCTCGGGGAGACTGGTCCACAGTCCAGCGGTGGGGGAATAAAGGACCTCTGGAACTGAGAAGTTCCAGACCAAAATAATATCTGTAGATAAGATACTGCGAGGCCGCTTTGTTGAAGAAAGAGGAATTAGAGAGACGGTAAAAGACAGGATGAACTGCCTTTCAATTTTGTAGACAACTGAATTGAATTGAATCTAGAATTTAGGCCAAAGGCCAAGCACTGGGACATATGAGGTCATTCAGCGCTGAAACGGAAATTGGCAGAAAAAAGCTTGAAAGGTGTAACAGGAGGAAAACCTCAAAACAGTTGCACTATGAATCAATTATCAGGAGAGGGTGGAAAGTAAGACGGAAGAAAGAGGATATGAAAGGAGGTACAGTAAAAGGAACGAAAGGGGTTGCAGCTAGGGGCCGAAGGCACGCTTCAAAGAACCTTCAGTAATGCCTACACTGCACAGCATGAGGTGCACTGACGGCACTAACCGCCCGCGGGAAATTTTGTATAGAGGAAAAACATTGGGGCCAAAATGTCGGACAATATACAAATCTTCAGTGGATGGAATAAAGAAGGGAATTTAGGACAGGGCGACGAAACTACTGATTTTAAAGAAGCATTATTTGGATTTTGGAAGAGTTGTGATACATCCAAACCAACTAAAGTTTCAATAAAAAAGGAGAAATATGACTTACATATCACCAAGCCTAATCGAGGCATTAGATAAGAGAGAAGTGAGATAGGCCTATCTTTGACTGTTGACATGTCAAGCTTCAGATAAGGGAGAAACTGAGATAGGCTTATCTCTGAATCGTGCAAATTTACAGCTTCCCCTTTCGGATATATGCTCTCGAGATGGATTTATAAATGAATAACAATTAAAAAAAAAAAAAAAATAAAGCAATCCGGGCTGAAGGCGTGAGGTGCGCTGAGAGCACTACCCCCACTACCGGTATCAGAATAGATAAGTGTCATGTAAAGCCTTATTCCTCAGGTCTCAAACCTCTCACATATAACAGAACAAGACACCACAATTTCTCTGCCTCAGATGCGCTTCTTAATAAAGTTGCTACACGCGATTACGGGCGCAAGGCAGAGAATAGATATCAACCGATTTGTTTAAGCAGCCTGGCGTCGCAACGGCTATGGTCACTGAAGTGAGGGCTGAGCTGAAATACGAAACGCGGAGAACGAGAACGAACAAGATTGTTTGGAAAAAATTTTTTAAGAGAATAAAAACTTGATTTTCCTTTTGAGAAAACAGAACACACAAAGAAGAATGCGATTGGAAATGAGACAAAGACCAAAGTTGCGGATGATTAATTGCAGTGGCAAAATAAACATTCCAAGGCCAATAGATTGAACTGCGCTGACGTCCTCGCCAACGCTATGGTACTGTGTATATCTTTGTTAGTACTGTGATGAATCACTTCAAGTGTGAAAGTGCTTTGGAATAGATTGCATTCCTTACAGGTTTTTGAAGAAAAAGCATACAAAAAACTTTTAAGCAAAAAATAAGTCTTTATTCTGAAATTCAATACCTTGGCCATATTCATGGTATTTCATTTTAGTATATTTTCTTCCTATTATGAAGTACTTAAATTATTATTATTATTATTATTATTATTATTATTATTATTATTATTATTATTATTATTATTCATGAAAATATATTTAAATCTTCAGCAATACCGCTCAGTATACACAAAGACATGCAATTTACTGTGCGGGCCACGATATATCAATCTGATAACTGACTGGTTAAGTAACATTTTAGAATGTTGGTCTCAAATACCATCTGGTCATCGAAGACTTGAGTAAATGTAAAGATAAACGGTAACTTTAGGATTTAAGGGAAGCGAGTGGACAGGATTATTAAGACGAAGCGTCATAATGGTGAATGTCAGATTATTCAGTGGATTTTTTCATTGGCATTTTCCTAATCAACGTTCTTCTATATCAAGAGAAATGGTATTACAGTATATACACACATACACACACACACATAAATATATATATATATATATATATATATATATATATATATATATATATATATATATATATATATATATATATATATATATATATATATATATATATATATATATGCATGTATATATATACATGGAGTGTGTTTATGTATATGTATGCATGTATGTATATGTATATATACACATCCTTTTATTTACGAAAAGTAAAAGCACTAGTAAGAAAATCCCCACACCAAAAAATATATAAATAAATAAAATAAAAGTAAACAAACAAATGAGCAAATGCGTAAAGAGTCGACCCATTTGAATTGCGATCCACCTTTTTTTTACACCCACCGACGACAGATCGGAATAAAAAGTGACGTCTTTAAGTGAAGTCAGTTTACAAAAGGGCCTTGACTTCGTTTCTCTTGCGCTGGATAGCATTATAGTGATCGTCACTATATCAACGGCTTGTAAGATACCCTTCTTGCATGGGATACTGAAATGTCGATAGTGATCGTCACTATACCAACAGCAAAGGCTTGTAAGATATCCCTCTTGAACGGGACACTGTGTTGATAGTGATCGTCACTATACCAACAGCAAAGGCTTGTAAGACATCCTTGTTGAATGAGACACTGATTAGCATTACTGAAAAGTTGATAGTGATCGTCACTATATCAAAAGCGAAGCGTTGTGGGCTTTTCTTGTTGAATGGGATACTGAAACGGCCGGCTTGCAATAATATTGTTTTAGCATTGCAGATTTATAAATATTGTTGTTTTTGTCGTGATAAGGTGGCTTATTTTATTTATAGGGATGAATATCGTTGTTCAATTTTTTAACATTATTTTTTGGCAGTGGTGGTGTGACGGGGCTGAATTTTGAGACAATTTTTGAATCTCGTCTCTCTCATCTTTTAACATTATTTCTCTCTAGTTATTTGGTCTCTCTCTCTGAATTCTATTTGAGACAACTTTTCTCTCTCTCTCTCTCTCTCTTTCTCTCTCTCTCTCTCTCTCTCTCTCTCTCTGTTTCTCTTTCATTTCTAGTTATTTCCTCTCTCTCTATCTATTTATTCCCTCTCTCTCTCTCTCTCTCTCTCTCTCTCTCTCTCTCTCTCTCTCTCTCTCTCTCTCTCTCTCACCAGAATCACGAAAACACCTAAACACCTTCTAAAATGAAAACAAAAATTTATTTAAAACATTTTATACATTAACAAAAGCCAATGCGACCTTGCAGCGCATGCACAAACTCTAGAAATGACTGTAGCAACAAGAAGTACATTCTCAAACCGCGGGACTCGAAATTGGCACAATATATGCCGACAGTGAAACTCTCGCTTTGGTCATTCGGTCTCCTCTGACGGCCTGTGAAATCCCTGTCAGTCCTAACGGAGATCTATAGCAGATGGATTCAGTCAGCCAGTGGGTTCCCAGACACTCGATTCGAATCGTCGACACCGCAGAGGGGTAGTGCCGTCAGTGCTCCTCACGCGGCGTACTGTAGGCACTGCTCAAGGTTCTTTGCGGAGTCCCTTCGGCCCCTAGCTGCAGCCTCTTTCGTTACACTTGCTGTGCCTCCATTCATAATGTCTTTCTTCCGTCTTGCTATCCAACCCCTCTTCACAAATATTTCACAGCGCGACTGCTTTGAGGTTTTCCTCCTGTTACACCTTTCAGACCTACCTACTCTCCATTTCCTCTCCAGAGCTGAATGACCTCACAGGTCCCAGTGCTTGACTTCTGGCCCAAACTCTATATTCAGTTCAATTCGATTCGATTCTCGTCAAACTCGAGACATGCTGAGTAACTGATCTTGCACCGCAAACATCTTTGCCTGGTGTAGTTGAGGAATGAAATGGAATGTAGACTACAGGCCAAGCGCTGGGACCTATGAGGTCATTCAGCGCTGGAAAGAAAAACTGAGAGTAAACGGTTACAAAGGTGTAATAGGAGGAAAACATCGCAGTTGCACTAAGAAAAAAATTGTTAGGAGACGGTGGAGGAAAGTAAGAAGGAAGAAGGATAATATGAACGGGGGTGCAGTAAAAGGAATGAAAGGAGTAGCAGCTAGGGGCCTAAGGCACGCTGCAAAGAATCTTTAGTAGTGCCTATAGTGCACCGCATGAGGTGCACTGAAGGCGATAAACAATAAGTTAAAAAACACATTTTACTTTCATGTTTATGATACAGGCAAATGTTGCATGTCTCATTTGCATAAATACGGCCATTTGCCTCTCTAAAACTATTTCTACTTCTAATTATGTGAACAAAACTCCAAATTCCTTTATGGTGAATAATGCAAGTTTACAATGTGTTTGGTTACAATGTTAGGGTAACTTCAATAAACCTATATAAATTAATCTAATTTGCTTAATTTTTTCAGTTTTCTATAAAATAAAGCTATTGTGCCGGCTTTGTCTGTCCGTCCGCACTTTATTCTGTCCTCACTTTTTCTGTCCGCCCTCAGATCTTAAAAACGGCCGAGGCTAGAGGGTTGCAAATTGGCATATTGATCATCCGCCCTCCAATCATCAAACATACCAAATTGCAGCGCTCTAGCCTAAGTAGTTTTCTTTTATTTTACTTAAGGTTAAAGTTAGCCAAAATCGTGCGTCTGGCAACGATATAGGCCAGGCCACCACCGGGCCGTGGTTAAAGTTTCATGAGCCGCGGCTCACGCAGCATTATGCTGAGACCACCGAAAGATAGATCTATTTTCGGTGGCCTTGATTATGCGATGTACAGAAAATTCGACTGAGAGAGAGAGAGAGAGAGAGAGAGAGCCAGGCCACCACAAACAAGCACACAACAGGCGCTTGGACTGGCTGACTCCGTTTGGCCTTGCTGTCAAGAGAAGCCGAGCAATAATTTCTCTCTGGTATCAATGTCCGGTGGACACGTGCGAGAGCGGATGACGTCACGGCGTTATTTCAAAAGACGACACCGAAGATGACACGAAATTTGTCTCTCTGTGTCATCTTCACATTTCGCATTCGCGGCCAGTTGCAACACCAGAGGGATGATATGCGGTCACTGTTCCCGATGTTTTTTTTATTTTTTTTATTTTTACCTTGCGCGGATCTCTCTCACTCTCACTCTCTCTCTCTCTGAGGTGGCTATGAGTTATGTTCGTATATTATGATAGTTATACTATACATACATAATACACACGCACACATATATATAGTGTATATGTATGTATATACACACATATATATGTATAATAAATAAATAAATAAATATATATATATAATATATATATATATATATATATATATATATATATATATATATATATATATATATATATATATATATATATATATCCATATATAATTTATATATTAAAAGGAGTGGCCCAGCATTTTCATTAAAATTATTATTATTATTATTATTATTATTATCTTATTATTATTATTATTATTATTATTAATCAACATGATCATACACTGCAACAGAAGCAGTAATACACAGAAAAAAAAAATTGGACATACATAATTTAACGAAAGACAAAAACAAACATCCATCAACATCCAGGAAGACTTTGGATGATGTTCCTAGCCCTTTATCCATAAACATCATTTTTAACACAACAGCTGATCAACTATCATGTGCTAATGCATTATTTAGTTCTATCAAAGCACAATGGATTTAATGGAACTTGTCTATATGCATCATTGCCTACGAATCATATCTGGGTTGTTTAGTTAATGAGGCTACTATATACATATATATTATATTATATTATATATATTACATATATATATATATATAATATATATATATATATATATATATATATATATATATATATATATATATGTATATATATATATATATTATGTGAGAACAGTGTCCAGTGTCTGTTCTTCAAATCAAACCTGATATCTAAGTGCTTGTCCCGGAGTCTAAGGCACCATTTATTTGGGAAATCCATAAACCGTCCATAAATTTATATATGGTGAGTCCCAGGAGTGTCCAGTGTCTGTTCTTTAAATCAAACCTGGTATCTAAGTGCTTGATATTTGATTACCAAACTTACCATTTATTCAACAATTATAGTTACCTCACAAAAGCCAGACACCTGAACCTCATCACACATACAAGACGACTCAATCGATATTTCTCTAAAGGCAACAGTGATCCCTTATTAAACTTATGAATCAAGAACATGAAAGAAAGTTTATTTTTATTTCTTTTTGCTGATGATCCAAATAAGTCACGATGCCGAAAAAAGCCACAATTTGAAAGTTTATAATTGATACATTTTAGTCAGATATATATAATTTTAAACAGGTAAACAGGTGAGGTAAAATCAAAGGCATCACTCCATTAACATTATAAAAGTTCAAATATTTCCATTTATTTCATTTCATGGGATGGTTCGAGCTCACTTCAATTACTGTTTGAAGGAAAACATCTCACTTACCACTCTATCTCTAATTCAAATCAAAATTACTGGTGGGTCAATGAATGAAACTCTGATATAATATTTTAAATACAAAAATTTATTTCTAAACTCAAAGATTATACATGACATTAACAGTCTCAGGGAAATTTATTATTACTTGATAAAAAAAAAAAAAATTGGATTAAATCTGAATTAATCATCAGTCAAAATTAAATCAGAAATTAATTTATTAATTCATCAAAAATTATTCACGAAAGATTTAAATTGTTAAATAACAAAACTTGATTGAAAGGAAATATACTGATTATTTAAATTAATTTAATATTTTTTAAACAAAATAATGCAAATAAATCAATACTGTTTCATAGTAAAATTTGGATACAAAAGACACAGAAATATACTCTGCAAAAGATTAAATATCAAAAAATGTAAAGCTTTAAAAAAATTAAGGCAATAGCAAACTCATCACATATATTTATAAAAGAAAAATTCTTCAAAAGATAAAGCATAAAACATATAACACTGAAAAATATTGTAAAAAAGTGAAAATTTGTATCTTTACATATAACCATTTCAGATATTATAAGGCAGTTATTATTTTAAACTGTACAGAATACCTTTTATGCCTTAAACAACAGTCAGTAACCAAATGCTTCCATGTGTCTTTAACCAGGATTAGCCGTACACACACACACACTTAATAAAATACACTGTTCAGATAACTCAGATATACATTTACTAAGGAATTAAACAGTTAAATAATATTTATTTATATATATAATCTATCTATCCAAAATATCATATTATATTTAAACGGGATATTATAATATGAGATATATATATATATATATATATACAGTATATATACATACATACATATACACACAAAATACATACATACCTACACCACAATATATATTTGGTCTCATATATATCATATATATATATATATATTTATATATATTTATATATATACATATATAGGTATATATATATATATATTTGATATATATATAATGGAGTTCATTTTTCAGCAGTTTTAAAATGAGATAAATGAGAACTCAGTACAACGAACATGAGTTTATTCCAACGTTTCGACCGCCAGGTCATCTTCAGGAACTGATAAATACAGGTTCAAGACATACAGCGTTCAATCATTTTACCTATGGTTGCGCTAATGTTTTAATCTCCTTACCGTTCCCGACACTTTAGGGAATATGATTTTGTATATATACTGCTATAACCTGTACTTTCTAGTAGTTCCCTGACGGAAACAGCGGTCGAAACGTTGGAATAAACTCATGCTCCAGGACTGAGTTCTCTTTTACTCCATATATGATAAATATATATATATATATATATATATATATATATATATATATATATATATATATATATATATATATATATATATATGTGTGTGTGTGTGTGTGTGTTGTGTGTGTGTGTGTATAAACACACACACACATACAGTACTGTACAGTATAGATCTTAGGGGGCTAAAATGGACTTAATACTGAGCTGAGACTCAAATTTATACAATAATGAAAGCCAAATAAAACAAACTGCGTTGAAATAATATATAGGTAGGTAAATGTTCAGAGTTAATTTTGTTTATATATTTTGAACTCACAAGAAGTACTCTAGGGATGAAGAAAAAAGTATATTGCACAGTCCCGCACATAACACTACATCCTGACAACATTTTAGCAGCAACTTACTTCAGTTGCCCTCTAGCTCAGTGACCACTGCCATGCGACTTAGCATTTGCAACATTTTCTTTCGCCGCCAACTGGTACAGTTTATAAGAATTAAAACACCTTATTTTTTTAACAAAAATATCTTTCCACTGCTTGAATTCTTCTCTGCATGACATTGGTTCTAAGTTTTACACAGTCTTGTTCATATTTAATGTCAACATTTTTAAAGCCGTCACTTTCAAAGTCCAAGATTAAATTCATCTTGATGGGAGGAAGTGCCACTGAAGTTCTTGGCCTCCTGTCTGTAGTCTGCAGTTCTAATTACTTTTTACCATCTTGAATTATGTTGTTTTATTCATCCCATGAATTATCGCAACTCTTTATAAATGGAATTGCATGCATTTTCAAGTGTATAATTTAGAAACTCTCGATAAAAATATTATTTATGCAGTAAATATCGACTTTGAGAGCAGGAATTAAAGGCACTGACCATTATTACCAAGAAAGAAGAAGTTTTAATAACGTATAATATATTTGTGTATCTCATTTGAAGAATATATTGTTGTTAAATTAGTGTTGCATTATGTTTATATATCTTTAAAATGTATTCATACAAACCATAAACTGTTTTGGAAAGCTTTTCTTCGGCATCGTGACTGGCGGTAATGGATATGGTACTGAGGAGCTAAAAGGCGTGGCTTGTGACGTCATGATCAGCCCGCGCTTTGATTGGTCCTAATTTTCCCTACCCTGTACTCTTCCAGACTTGGGATATGCGTCCCGGCACAGTGTCCCTAAGACAGCTTGGTCTAACACCTCACACTGACGCTTCGGTTTTTCGAAACTTCGCGTTATTGTGACCTGGGTCTAGAGGCACTTGAATTCATTTACCTTATCTGATGCTGTAGATATTCTTTCTTTACTGCCTTATCAAAGCTAATACATTTAATGTAGCTCATTTTAATGATAGAAGGAAGGTTGTTGAGGAGTCCGGTACCATGCAGCTGAACATTTTGACAATAATAATCTGCCGACCCACAGCGAGTAACGAACGCTGTCATAGGTTTTCTATTTTTGCTCCTTTTGTTACCTACTGTATGGCAGATCGTTGCCTTTGCTTTACTTCCTATTTGCGATGGATTATCACATTTGCAGCGGCATCAATAATGTAAAAAAGTAATCACAAAAACAATGAACAATCCGCGTTATTTTTATTACTGGAAAATGCTATTGTAATGACTGTTCAAAAGTGCTGGCTGATTCAGTGATAAAAGTGATAAGTACGCCTAATTAAGACCAGTGTTGCCGTTTTGTGGTTTTTCGTCTGATAACGTGGTCGAATAGCGATATCTGGGATCCCTCTGTGACCACTCTGAACATACTTTTATAACATTGCTTTTTATTTAATCCTTACGTCATAAAAGTTTAAAGATGTATCAAAATTTGCCAAATATAATCGAATAACCATCTCCCACTGATAGTCTTCTTGTCTCCTACTGATAGTCAACGTTGACAATTCCGGGGGCAAATGATGGGGATGCAACTGCAACGGCAACAATTATTTCAAGACTTCAGTAGGCCGATAACTTGAGTGATTCAGAGTACAGTCCTACGAAGAAATAGTAAGAAATTCAAAAGGCAGAAAAATGAAATTGGGGGGAAAAAACCCCTTTCAGATCGTAGAGTCAAGGAACCGTCCTGTCTTCAGTGTTTATAACTTACCGTAGTTGCGCCGGAATTTTCCGTGTTTTTAACTCATCGTAGTTACCCCGGAAGTTCAGACATTTAGTTTTAAATGGAGAATTAAGCAATACACGTTACTATCACTCAATTTACGAGGTTCATCGGTTGCTATCAGTTTTGACAGCGTGATTATCCACTTAACTTGAGGCTAATAAATTTAGTCTTTGAAAACAAAATTGATGTGCCCGAAATGTAGTTTGACATTATGTTGTCTGTACGATTCTATTAATGATCTGGTGGCTCTGTTGATAGGCAGGAGAGTGGCAAGACATTAAAAAGATTTTAAAATTGAAAAGTGATATTATTACTCCGCTTATTTTACCAAAAGGGAAATTAATTTCACTGATAAAAAGGAGTTCTTTCAGCCTCGATTATCCGAGCGTTAGCTTTCGAATTTTGAAAGAACAATGACGTTCAAACGTGCTCAGACGAACCTCCCTCGTCCAAATATAGACCTAAGCGTTAAGGGTTTCTTTTAAAAAAATAAACAGTGGGTACTGTTCGTTTCCACTGACTTCATCAGTCGTTCTGGAGAGAATGCAAGAACATTTCACATTTCAGGACATCGTAATTTACGATTCACTGAAGATTTAAAAGTCACTAATATGCAGCAGAGTCAAGAGGAAGGCCACTGCACTTGACATCATGGTCACTCTCCACCAACGTGAGACCTGGGTACGCCAGGCAATGGCTCCCGGTGACATAGCAGATAGACCAACAATTCCTTTCCAACCCCCCAACACAAACCGACTATACCCCTACAGTCAAATTAATGACTACGAACATGTAGTTTCTCGACGGTGCCGCTTGTCCCAGAGTTGATTCATAAAACATTGACCTAAGTTGGAATGTCGTGTAGATGTGACAGTAAAGTTGCCATATCGTCGTTATACCAAAGGTCAAAAGCAGCAAACAACTTGACAGTTTATCTTTAAAAAGAAATTACAATAAATGAAGATTTTAAATCATACATTAAATTGTTTTGATAACATGGTAGGATAAGCAAGCTTTAGCGTCTAATCATCTAGACGAATTATACAAATAACCAATATCTAGCCTAGACTCACTGATGAAAATAAATGACAGAATGCGATAAAAAAAAATCCTGTTATTGGCTCCTCAAAGATTGTAAATTAAGTCGGCTTCGTCCCTTTCTTCTGGAAAGCCCGTGGGGTTCTATGACCGGATTAAAGAACCCCGAATCGAAGGATGCAGATTAACTGTAGTCGGACTATAAGTCAGGAAGAAGTTTGGCAACGTAGCTAATGACAGCCATGTTCGTAGTCATTTTGGATTGACTGTAGGTTTCAGGAGCTGAGAGGGGAGTCGAACTCGGATCTACTGTATCAGAAAGTCATCAAAGATACCAGTTAAACTACTGTGTATTCCTCATCCCTGCTATACTATACTTGAAAATAGAGCTGAAGTGATGAAAAATCAAGACTTTTAGCCGTAGTACTTTGGATGGAATGGAATATAAAACTTAGGCCAAAGGCCAACCTCTGGGACCTATGAGGTCATTCAGCGCTGCAAGGGAAATTGAGAGCAGAAAGGTTTGAAAGGTGTAACAGGAGGAAAACCTCGCAGTTGCACTACGAAACAATTTTAGGCGAGGGTGAAAAGTACGATGGAAGGAGGAGAATATGAACGGTGGTACAGTAAAAAAAATTAAAGGGGTTGCAGCAAGGGGTCGAAGGGACGATGCAAAGAACCTTAAATAACGCCTACAGTGCACCGCGTGAGGTGCACTGACGGCACTACTCCCCTACGGGACACAGTAGTTTATGGTTGATAAGGGATGTTTAATCACCTATTTCAAGCCCAACTCGTTTTTTTATTAACCCCCAAATAAAAAAGTTTGTGCGTAAGTTTTCACCTTTTAGGGGTAGGAGGGGTGGGGGTGGGGGGTTAGCGTAGGAGAAGTTGCGAATGCACTAGTATAAAGAATGGAAAATACCACGAACATGATGGTCAACAATAGCTACGAAATACGTAAAATCTGCAGTCTCCAGATTCTTGCCCAGCGAACCTTTCAAGAAATGACTAACAATAATTTAGTTAATGACAAAATATCTATTTATCAACGGATGCGAAAACTACAAACAGCCTTACCCTTACAACATCAAGTTAACGGAAAGAGCAAACTGATAAAGCACAGTAGGTGTTTCCGGTGCTATGGCTCTGCTATAGACTTTCGCAATTTCGTACAATTTAATCTTCCTATTTTTCTGTCTATGACCTTCGCAATGGATGATTCTAGAAGCAACTGCTTGACCAAGGATTTAGTGCTTTTATATAGGATAAATGTTTAAATTCACTGTTTCCTATTTCATCAGAAGGTGACTTAATTTTTTTTTTTGCCAATTACATAAAAAAATCAGTTTCACTACATGAACTACCTGTCCGCAGTGGCAGGAAATTCTGAATATTAATTTTTGGCATTATAGGGCAGCATACTCTGATGAAACTTTAATAATAATAATAATAATAATAATAATAATAATAATAATAATAATAATAATAATAATAATAATAATGGGAAAACACACGCCCTGTGACATAACATACAAGCAACAGCTGAGTAAATAATCATACAAAATTTCAAGAATCACGGCTACAGGAAATGACTCCAGAAATCTAGCGTTTTCGGACCACCTGCTACCTCGAAAATCATCTATGTGACCAGGCATCTTCTACGGGAGAATCCCAGCGTTGAACATACAGACCATTTCCGATGGTCACGCTGGCCTCGCGTTTCTCAAGAAATACAAATACCACGTTATCGTCCGAGGTCTTTGTCGAAGGGAAATTTATGCAACTTGAATATAAGAGTTTCTCGTAAGTTCATTGTCTATGGAGGAGGAAAAACGTAGTAGACATTTCCGACAGCGTAATTCGTTTCGCAGAACTTCATTCGTACTTTACAACAGTCGCCGAGGAAGTGCGCGTCAAAATGTCGTCTCCCTTTTAAAAACATGTTCAGTTGCCGATCACTGTTTCCTCTTTTACTGAGAAACTGAAAGCTACAAAAACCAACAAGAGTTGTCAAGTCATTCGAAAAGTTTCACTGAACACTAGAAGGTTTGGTCTAAGGTTCTTGAAATATAGATCCGATCCAGTGCATAGAAACATTCACGTCATAAAAAAAAATTCAAGTTTCGCGTCAACAAGGAGGCTTTCAGTGCTATATGGATAAAAAGAGAGAGAAAAAAAGTAAGTATACCTTAGTTTAACCAGACCACTGAGCTGATTAACAGTTCTCCTAGGGCTGGCCCGAAGGATTAAATTTATTTTACGTGGCTAAGAACCAATTGGTTACCTAGCAACGGGACCTACAGCTTATTGTGTTATCCGAACCACATTATAGCGAGAAATGAATTTCTATCACCAAAAATAAATTCCTCTAATTCTTCACTGGCCGCTCGGAGATTCGAACTCGCGGCCAACAGAGTGCTAGCTGAGAACGGAACCCACTCACCCAACGAGGAACTAGAGAGAGAGAGAGAGAGAGAGAGAGAGAGAGAGAGAGAGAGAGAGAGAGAGAGAGAGATTCAAACATGATTAATAAATCGCAGTACGTGGTTCCCTACGGTAACAGAACGTACTCTATGGTCTAGTACTACAGCCTACTAACCAGAGAGAATTGCTTGCTTAAATTACTCTATGGTCTAGTACTATAGTCTACTAACCAGAGAGAATTGATTACTTAAAGTACTCTATGGTCTATTACTATAGTCTACTAACCAGAGAACTGACTCAATAAAGTACTCTTTGGTCTAGTACTACAGTCTACTAACCAGTGAGAACTGATTGCTTAAAGTACTCTATTGTCTAGTACTATAGTCTATTAACCAAAGAGAACTGCTTTCGAAAGAAGGGTTTTTCTCTCTCTCTCTTGTCAATAGGAAACAAATAAAGAACTTCCCGACCTACGAGACATTTACGTCGCGACTAAGCTGCACCCGTGACTCCCAACCAATGGGGGAATAGTAATTAACAAAGCGAAAAGTATGACTGAAGGGGCGCCCATACTTCCGTCCCAGCATTAACAAAGGGAGGATGTGGCGATAATTGCGAAACGCAGTTACATCATCGTCTAGCCTAACGACCTACGGGTCAGCCGCTATAGAAGGACAATCAAATGAATGAAATCACATCCGTTTGTGGCCCTCTGGCTCTGGCCCGCCTCCTAGCCAGTTAGACAGAAGACGACACCTTAGCAGCTTTCCCCGGCATCGGCCCACGGCGGCTTCATTACGTCATGTATTCTCCTGCCTCCGGGAAGTGACCAATCTACAGCTCTTTTGGTGCCCTGACCTCGGGGTTCCTGTCTGGACACAGTCACTCCGTTCATTCGGGTTTTCATTTCGTTTCATTCATTCCATTACATTAAGGGGGAGGGGGCGGGTGTTTCCCCTCGTTAAACCGACTGCTTGTTTTTGCTGTTAACATAGGCCTAATCGTAAACTGATTCTCACTCCACCCTTCTTCCTGTTTTTCGCCATGCGAGAAAGCATTTGGGATACTTAACGGATTTACTTTTCATCTCACGGTATCTAATGGCTTAGCTTTTTAGTTTTCTGTAAAAGAAAACTATTGCGCCCGGCTTTGTTTGTCCGTCTGCACTTTTTCTGTCCGCCCTCAGATCTTAAAAACCACTGGGGCTAGAGGGTTGCAAATTGGTATGTTGATCATCCACCCTCCAATCATCAAACATACCAAATTGCAGCCCTCTAGCCTCAGTAGTTTTTATTTTGAAGGTTAAAGTTAGCCATAATCGTGCTTCTGGCAACGGTATAGGATAAGCCACCACCGGGCCTTGGTTGAAGTTCCATGGTCCGCGGCTCATACAGCATTACACCGAGACCACCGAAAGATAGATCTATTTTCGGTGGCCTTGATTATACGATGTACAGAAAACTCGATTGCGCCGGAGAAACTTCGACGCATTTCTTACTTGTTTTCTCCGGATAGCAGATAAGAGAGGGGATGCGGCTCAACAGGAAAATGCCAGGTCAGAATTGTGAAATGTCTCGGAAACGGTGGGGCTAAGTGGCTATCAGTTTCATTGAAGGCAATAGCGTTCTTTCCTGTTGTTATGCAGCTTTCTAGGAGACGGAGGGAGATTTTCAGACCTATCTTAATTAAGCTTGGCGTAAGATCATACGCGTTATTTTAACAATACCTAACATTTTCGAAACTACTTCAGCTTAAATATACTGTTATATTTACTGTAACATCATACATCTGGCTTTTTGATATATAAATTACTCAAGTGATGTCTATGTCATCGATTAAACGAGAGAGAGAGAGAGAGAGAGTACTTTTTACCAAGGAATTACGAAAGTACTGTTTACCAAGGGATTATAAATACGCTAAGCTCAATTGAAAACATTGGAATACAGTTAATGCGGAATTAAGAGAGGTAAATGATCTTTTTTTTTTTCTAAATTCTATTCTACTTTTTTTTTAAGTACTACGATTGGTTTACTGATCCATGACGGAATTCGGGATCATTCAAAATGAGTTTTTTTTAAGTCGAATATTTAGCAACTTTGGGTTTTACCTTTGCAAAAAAAAAAAAAAACACAGCTTGTACAACAGAATGAATTTACAGCAAAGGATTAAAAAATTTAGGCCAAAGACCAAGCACTGGGACATATGAGGTCATTCAGCGCTAAAAAGGGAAAACTGAGAGTAAAAAGATCTGATTCAAAGGCGTAACAGGAGGAAAACTCGAAGTTGCGCTATGAATTAATTGTTAGGAGAGAGTTGAAAGTAAGATGGAAGAACGAGACTATGAACGGAGGTACATTAAAGGAACGAAAGTGGGCCCCTAGCTGCGGTCTCTCAAAAGTCTAACAAAAGTCTAGGGACTTTTCTCTTGAAGGTTAAGTGATTTTTTTTTCATCGATTTCCTTTCAGAATTTAACTTCTCAACATTCCAGTTTTAGATAACTTTGGTTATGGAACGTCTTGACAAGAAACTATATACATGATTATTATTACTTTTAAATTATTACTTAGCTGTGGTAAAGGAATAATAATAATAATAATAATTCATTGTCATTCAAATTTTTATTTTTTTTTCAAAATCATCAGTGAATAGAAAATTACCAAAATTAATTATATTCAGATAACATGAAGTGTAATTAATTCAGAAGCATGAAGTAAGCATTATTATTATTATTATTTCTATTAATTATTATCATTATCATTTAGCTGTGGCACAGGAATAATAACAATAATAATAATAATAATAATAATAATAATAATAATTAATCGAAACTTTCAATTTTTTAATTTTCTAAAATCATCAGTAATGAAACAAATACCAGCATGAATCACATTCATTTAACTTAAATAGCATTTTCTAAAAAAAAAAAAAAAAAACAAGTACAAAATGCGCCGAAGTTTCTTCGGCGCTATCGAGTTTACTGTACAGCCGCTACAGCGTATAATTAAGGCCACCGAAAATAGATCTATCTTTCGGTGGTCTCGATATAATGTTGTATGAGCCGCGGCCCAAGAAACTCTAAGCCAGCCGTGGTGGCCTGTGTTGTTGCGTTGCCAGAAGCACAATCTTGGCCTACTTTAACCTTATAAAATAAAATAAAAACTAGTGATGCTAGAGGGCTGTAATTTGGTATGTTTGATGATTGGAGGATGGATGATCAACATACCAAATGCATCTAGCCTCCTTGGTTTTTAAGATCTGAAAAACTGCGGACAGAAAAACGTGCGGACAGAAAAAGTGCGGGCAGAAAACGTGCGGACAGAAAAAGTGCGGGCAGAAAAACGTGCGGACAGAAAAAAAGTGAGGGCAGAAAAACGTGCGGACAGAAAAAGTGAGGGCAGAAAAAGTGCGGGCAGAAAAAGTGCGGGCAGAAAACGTGCGGACAGAAAAAGTGCGGGCAGAAAAACGTGCGGACAGAAAAAGTGAGGGCAGAAAAAGTGCGGGCAGAAAAAGTGCGGGCAGAAAACGTGCGGACAGAAAAAAGTGCGGGCAGAAAACGTGCGGACAGAAAAAAGTGAGGGCAGAAAAAGTGCGGGCAGAAAAAGTGCGGGCAGAAAAACGTGAGGACAGAAAAAGTGCGGGCAGAAAAACGTGCGGACAGAAAAAAGCGCGGGCAGAAAAACGTGCGGACAGAAAAAAGTGAGGCAGAAAAACGTGCGGACAGAAAAAAAGTGAGGGCAGAAAAAGTGAGGGCAGAAAAAGTGCGGGCAGAAAAAGTGCGGGCAGAAAAACGTGCGGACAGAAAAAGTGCGGGCAGAAAACGTGCGGACAGAAAAAGTGCGGGCAGAAAAACGTGCGGACAGAAAAAAAGTGAGGGCAGAAAAACGTGCAGACAGAAAAAAAGTGAGGGCAGAAAAAAGTGCGGGCAGAAAAAAGTGCGGGCAGAAAAACGTGCGGACAGAAAAAAGTGCGGGCAGAAAAACGTGCGGACAGAAAAAAAGTGAGGGCAGAAAAACGTGCGGACAGAAAAAAAGTGAGGGCAGAAAAAAGTGCGGGCAGAAAAAGTGCGGGCAGAAAAACGTGCGGACAGAAAAAGTGAGGGCAGAAAAAGTGAAGGGCAGAAAAAGTGCGGGCAGAAAAAAACGTGAGGACAGAAAAAGTGCGGGCAGAAAAACGTGCGGACAGAAAAAAGCGCGGGCAGAAAAACGTGCGGACAGAAAAAAAGTGAGGGCAGAAAAACGTGCGGACAGAAAAAAGTGCGGGCAGAAAAACGTGCGGACAGAAAAAAAGTGAGGGCAGAAAAACGTGAGGGCAGAAAAAAGTGCGGGCAGAAAAACGTGCGGACAGAAAAAAGCGCGGGCAGAAAAACGTGCGGACAGAAAAAAAGTGAGGGCAGAAAAACGTGAGGGCAGAAAAAGCGCGGGCAGAAAAACGTGCGGACAGAAAAAGTGAGGGCAGAAAAACGTGCGGACAGAAAAAGTATGGCAGAAAAACGTGCGGACAGAAAAAAGTGAGGGCAGAAAAACGTGAGGGCAGAAAAAGTGAGGGCAGAAAAACGTGCGGACAGAAAAAAAGTGAGGGCAGAAAAACGTGAGGGCAGAAAAAGCGCGGGCAGAAAACGTGCGGACAGAAAAAAGTGAGGGCAGAAAACGTGCGGACAGAAAAAGCGCGGGCAGAAAAACGTGAGGACAGAAAAAAAGTGAGGGCAGAAAAACGTGAGGGCAGAAAAAAGTGAGGGCAGAAAAACGTGCGGACAGAAAAAAAGTGAGGGCAGAAAAAAGTGCGGGCAGAAAAAAGTGCGGGCAGAAAAACGTGCGGACAGAAAAAAAGTGAGGGCAGAAAAAGTGAGGGCAGAAAAAGTGCGGGCAGAAAACGTGAGGACAGAAAAAGTGCGGGCAGAAAAACGTGCGGACAGAAAAAGCGCGGGCAGAAAAACGTGCGGACAGAAAAAAGGGCAGAAAACGTGCGGACAGAAAAAGTGCGGGCAGAAAAACGTGCGGACAGAAAAAAAGTGAGGGCAGAAAACGTGAGGGCAGAAAAAAGTGCGGGCAGAAAAACGTGCGGACAGAAAAAAGCGCGGGCAGAAAAACGTGCGGACAGAAAAAAAGTGAGGGCAGAAAAACGTGAGGGCAGAAAAAAGCGCGGGCAGAAAAACGTGCGGACAGAAAAAAAGTGAGGGCAGAAAAACGTGCGGACAGAAAAAAGCGCGGGCAGAAAAACGTGAGGACAGAAAAAGTGAGGCAGAAAAACGTGAGGGCAGAAAAAGTGGGCAGAAAAACGTGCGGACAGAAAAAGCGCGGGCAGAAAAACGTGCGGACAGAAAAAAGTGAGGGCAGAAAAACGTGGGCAGAAAAACGTGCGGACAGAAAAAGTGAGGGCAGAAAACGTGCGGACAGAAAAAGCGAGGGGCAGAAACGTGCGGACAGAAAAAAAGCGAGGGGCAGAAAACGTGCGGACAGAAAAAAAGTGAGGGCAGAAAAACGTGCGGACAGAAAAAAAGTGAGGGCAGAAAAAAGCGCGGACAGAAAAACGTGCGGACAGAAAAAAGCGCGAACAGAAGAACGTGCGGGCAGAAAAACGTGCGGACGGACAGACAAGGCCACCTCCACATAGTTTCCTTTCACAGAAAACTAAAAGCACTTTTAATTATTCTACTCACGTGGTGTCACGACAAACTCATTATAAATCTGTTAAAGTTTCAGGTGAAGATTGGTATAAAAAATTTGCTTTGAATTTCGCTGCTCATGCAAATTGCTCATTTTGGTTCATAGCACTTTTCGCGATGTCATTAATGAGTATTATCGATAAGGACACCTGAAAAGGACGGATCATAAATTTCTCTCTCTCGAATGAGGAAACGTGGAAGGTTTTGTTTGTAAAATTTGTAAAAGAACATCTTCATGATTAGCTATAAACCGAGTGCAATAGTTAATAATAATAATAATAATAATAATAATAGATTCACAATTTCGTGAAAAACAATCTGAGTAATAAAAGTCCACAATTATATAGTAATATATTTACTATATAATTGTGGATTTTCATTACTCACAATAATAATAATAATAATAATAATAATAATAATAATAATAATAATAATATAATAATAATAATAATAATAATAATAATAATAATAATAAAACTGGAACTGGAGCACAAAACTGAAGCCAAAGACCAATCGCTGGGACCTGTGAGATCATTCAGCGCTGAAAATGGAAAATGAGAGTAGAAAGGTTGGAAAGGTGTAACAGGAGAAAAACACCGCAGCCGCACCATGAGTCAACTGTTAGGAGAGAGTGGGAAGTAAGATGGAAGAAAGAGAATACGAACGGAGGCACAGTAAAAGGAACGAAAGGGGTTGCAGCTAGGGGTCGAAGGGACGCTGCGAAAAACCTTAAGCAGTGCGCGTTGATTGGCACTACCCATTACGCGGAATAATAATTGTATGCAACATTGCAGGTGAACTCTAATCCCATTATTACGAGGAATAATAATTCTATATAACATTGCCGATGAACTCTAATGGTCTAGGTCGCTACCCGGAGGTCAGGAACCGCTGGGTCAACGCGTGACCTAATCTTTTGTTAGTTTCTCGTGGCGATAATTCCCACAGCTGTCTCTGGATGAATCATTGAGCAATATCCGGCTCTCATTGCCTTCATTCAGAACTGTTGTAAATATAACTGAAGAGAATAGAATACAAAACTTAGGCCAACAGGCCAAGAACTGGGGCATAGGAGACCATTCAACGGTTGAAAGGAATTTGAGATTAGGTAGGTTTGAGCGTAACAGGAGGAATACCTCGCAGTTGCACTATGAAACAATTTTCATTGGGGTGGGTGGAAAATCAAATGGGAAGAAAGAGCTAAATATAAATGACACGATAATCAATTCTATTTATAGATCTCTCTGGCTTCGATACATTCAATGTATTAATCCAAATTCAAAGAGTTAATGATAAAATCAATCTTACACGTTTTGCCAATTATAATTTCATTGTTAAGTAATGTGCACGTATAACAATAGGCAATGATTATTATTATTATTATTATTATTATTATTATTATTATTATTATTAAGAGGATGAACCATATTCTTATGTTTGCGTAAATACAGTGACCACCTGATTATTATTATTATTATTATTATTTAGAAGATGACCTCTCTTCATATGGAACCAGCCCACCACAGGGGCCACTGACTTGAAATTCAAGCTTCCAAAGAATATTATGGCGTTCACTAGAGAGCAGTAAGAGGAGGCAAAGGGAAATACAGAATAAGCGATCTCACTTATCAAAAAAAAAAAAAAAAAAAAATAATGAATAGATAAAATTGTAAGTAAATTATTAAACGCCTTGAGAATTCTATTATGAATGAATGGTTGGATAACTCTTGTTGCTGTCTTTATCACTGACAAGTAAAATCATTACTCTTCACTAATAATTAACCAAAAGCTTTAAGAGAAAGAATAATAATAATAATAATAATAATAATAATAATAATAATAATAATAATAATAATAATAATAATTATTATTATTATTATTATTATTATTCTTCAGAACATGAACCCTATTCTTGTGGAAAAAGCCCACCACAGGCGCCACTGACTTGAAATTCAAGCTTCCAAAGAATATTATTATTATTATTATTATTATTATTATTATTATTATTATTATTAAAGAGGTAGCAGAAGATAACGGAAAAAACAGAAAGTCTTTAGAAAACCAGATAAATTAACAAATCAATAAATAAATAAATAAAAAATATAAGTAAAATATTAAAATGCAGGTCGAATTGTAATGGGTAGTTTTGCAAAAACTTCAGGAGTGTACGCATGTGGTTACAGTACTGACAGCTGCAACTTTCCTTCCAGCATCTTTCCCAAGGCCGGCACGAGGAGGAAGAAGAATGTTTTTGGAAGGAAAGAACCGGCGGTTGCCCCAAGTGGTAGCGCTTCCGAGGCTGTTTGAGTCTGTGGTGTTGACACGCCCCAATTCGCCCGCGCTCAAGGACGCCGGACAGGATGAGTGGCTTACCTACGGAGAGGTCAACAGAAATGCTAACGCCTTGGCCAGGTATGTTACCTTTAACACACACACAAAAAAAAAGTATATCTTAGTTTAACCAGACCGCTGAGCTGATTAACAGCTCTCAGGTGTAGAACAGAATAGAATAGAGAATTCAGGCCAAAGGCCAAGCGCTGGGATCTATGAGATCACTCAGTGATGTAAGAGAAATTTAGACAGTAAAATTGTTTGAAAGGTGTAACAGGAGGAAAACCTCACAGTTGGACTATGAAACAATTGTTAGAGAAGGTGGAAATTCAGATGGAAGAAAGAGAATATGAAGAGAGGAACAGTAAAAGGTTGAAAGAGGGTGCAGCTCAGGGGCCAAAGAGACGCTGTAAAGACCCTTAAGTAATGCCTGCAGTGCACCACATAAGGTGCACTGACGGCATTACCCTCCTACGGGGAACACAGGTATAGGTCTAGAATTCCTTTATCAATTACTCAGAATAATAACAGTAATGTATAATATAAATCCACAATTATGAAAATAAGTTGTATTATTTATACTAAAAAAGCAAAAGACTTTTAAACATCTGAACAACGTTCCTCCTCAGGTGTTCGAAAGCCTTTCTTCTTATCTTGAATAATAATACAATTTATTTATATAAAAGGTAGATTTTTATCATACCGCAGTTTTTCACGACATGGTGAATTTCTTATCAATAACAGTAATGGTTAGGTGTAAGTCACAAAACCAACTTTAAAAAGGTACCTAGATTCAATATGAGGATAGAAGGTAGAATTAAGAAGCTGGAATGAATTACCTTGTGAATGGAATTAAAACGTTGGGGAACGAGGGAATAAAGGAAGAGTAGTAAAATCGCCAGCTTCAGTGGGAGGATAGACCAGAAGTGGTTTGGTCAGGTAGGGAGAAAAGGAGCATCCCAGTGGTAAAATAAATAAAAAAATAAAAATTAGGAAACAAATTAAGGGGAGGACAAGATGTGTTAGATAAAAACAGCTTTTGTAATGGAATGGAATATAGACTTTACACCAAAGGCCAGGCGCTGGGACCTATGAGTAGGTAGGTTTGAAAGGTATAACAGGAGGAAAAGTTAAGTATATCTTAGTTTAACCAGACCACTGAGCTGATTAACAGCTCTCCTAGGGCTGGCCCGAAGGATTAGATTTATTTCTACGTGGCTAAAACCTCGCACTTGCACTATGAATCAAATGTCAGGAGATGGTAAAAAGGAAGATGGAAGAAAGAGAATTTGAACGGAGGTACAGTAAAAGGAATGAAAGGGGTTGCAGCCAGGGGCCGAAGGGGCGCTGCAAAGAACCTTAAGTAATGCCTACAGTGCACTGCATGAGGTGCACTGACAGCAAAGACCTCCTACGGAGTGTGAATGATGAGATTTTAATGATTTCCGAGACCAATATGACTCATGAAACGACTGATATCACAATCTGCTTTAAGCCAGCACGAAATTATACAGATGTACGATAATGACGATAAATAACGTTCCAATTAAGGGGCTAATAACGTCACAATGGGCATCCAAGTATTATGAACTCCCCAAGGCTTTGTGTACGGCAATGGCCTAACAATAATAAGTGGCCTAATAAGTGGGATCTCTTCTTTCTGTATTTCCCTTTACATTCTCTTGAGGTTCATCTTCTGAATAATAATAATAATAATAATAATAATAATAATAATAATAATAATAATAATAATAATAATAATAATAATATTCTTTGGAAGCTTGAATTTCAAGTCAGTGGCCCTTTTGGTGGGCTTGTTCCATA
This sequence comes from Macrobrachium rosenbergii, assembly GCF_040412425.1. Lineage (NCBI taxonomy): Eukaryota > Metazoa > Arthropoda > Malacostraca > Decapoda > Palaemonidae > Macrobrachium > Macrobrachium rosenbergii. The sequence goes on along the minus strand of NC_089792.1, from coordinate 5,129,997 downwards.
TGAATAGGGTTCATCTGAATAATAATAATAATAATAATAATAATAATAATAATAATAATAATAATAATAATAATAATAATAATAATAATATTCTTTGGAAGCTTGAATTTCAAGTCAGTGGCCCCTTTGGTGGGCTTGTTCCATATGAATAGGGTTCATCTGAATAATAATAATAATAATAATAATAATAATAATAATAATAATAATAATAATAATAATAATAATAATAAATGAAGGAAACAGACCCTCTCTTAAACAGGTCTTATTGAAAAGGATAATTATGCGAATTTATCTTATACAGTCTCTTTTTATTTTCCTTACAATTTGCTTTTCAGATAAATTCGCATAATACAGCCATCCTCATCAATAATAATAATAATAATAATAATAATAATAATAATAATAATAATAATAATAAACACGAAAATCAAAACGACATGAAATTAAACAGGTTTTATTTTTTTTTGGAATTGCAATAATTGGAATTGGAGTGTAAAATTTAGGCCAAAGGTCAAGCGCTGGGACCTATGAGGTCATTCAGCGCTGAAACGGAAATCTGACAGTAAAATGTTTGAAATGTGTAACAGGAGGAAAACCTCAAAGCAGTTGCACCATGAAACAATTGTTAGGAGAGGGAAGAAAGAGAATATGAAAGGAGGTATTGTAAAAGGAATGAAAGGGTTTTTTGCATCTGGGGGCCGATGGGACGCTGCAAACAACCTTTAGTAAATGCCTACAGTTCTCTGCGTGAGGTGCACTGATGGCAACAACCCCCTCACCGTTTTTTTTAATAAAAATTTTAACCTTCACCAGATGTATCCTGCGCCGTTTGAAGGGAACCGCGTGCTCGAATCCTGACGGGGACAGAGTGATTGCTGTTTGCATGCCACCTACCTCACAGCTAGTCACTGCCCTGCTTGCCATCCATAAGGTGAGTTTAGATGCCAAATGGCGTTGCAATCCAGAGGGGCAATTATTTTTCATACGTTATTTATTGCTCTTATAAAGTACCCTCTTATTTATGTCCTTATAATGTAACTTCTTATTTATGTACTCATAAAGTAACCTCTTATTTTACGTATCAGTTGGGATTCCGATAATGCTGATAACTAACTGAGAGAGAGAGAGAGAGAGAGAGAGAGAGAGAGAGAGAGAGAGAGAGAGAGAGAGAGAGAGAGTTGCAACTTAATGGTTAGTGCCTTGGCATGCCACTCAGATGTCATGAGTTCGCGCCTACCCCAGGGCGATGAAAAAATCACTGGTTATGTATCACGATCAGTTACTGCCGCGGTGTGGGGTCTGCAGTGGGAGGCTGAAACCGACATATTCTTTGGAAGCTTGAATTTCAAGTCGATGGCTCCGTTGGCGGGGTTGTTCCATATGAATGGGGTTCATCTTCTGAATAATAATAATAATAATAATAATAATAATAATAATAATAATAATAATAATAATAATAATAATAATAATAATAATGAGTACGGCAACGTGGTGTGAAAATAGGAGTGAAATTTCCTTAGATTTGTTTCAAACTGAAATCTAGGATACACATCCGAAATACAACTGCGCTAAATCCTATTATGTAAAATATTGCGTGTTGCCACAAAAAGGCCGAAAAATTTGGTCGAAACTTCACATTTAGATAATACTATCCTAATATTTGTGAGTTGAAACATTATTTTTTGTTCCATTAATTAAGAGAGTTAAACTGCAGATATATGTACAAGGAACGCTTGATTGCAGCAATATTCAGTTCTGTTCAAAAGTGAATGAAAGTTGTACATTCTGTGTTGCTTCAGTCTTTATTTTAACCAAAAAGCTTCGAAAATGGAATGTATCAATCGATGAAAGTTCTATATTTAATTATCACTTCAATTAGCCTCTTACCTGACTTTCATTGCCGCTTCTTTTCTTCAGTGTTACTGTCCAGCCTCTCTAAATATTACTTCCCACTCCAAGTGTTGGGTTTTTTCCCGGTTCCCTTTTAGATCCTTGTGCTTCATCTTCTTTATTTTCCGGTGGTCTTTACTTTGCTCTCCAACCACTACAATTCTCTATTTTCAGTCTTGAACGCTGAATGGCTGAAAGTGGCCCAGTGCTTGTCTTGACAGCTTTGAATTTCTTATTCTTCTTCTTCTTCACCTCCTTCTCCTCCTCTTCCTCCTGCTTCTTCTTCTTCTCTTCCTATTGCTTCTTCTTCTTCTTCTTCTTCTTCTTCTTCTTATTATTATTATTATTATTATTATTATTATATTATTATTATTATTATTATTATTATTATTATTATTATTATTATTATTATTATTATCCAGAAGATAAACCCTATTCATTGGGCTTCTTCTTCTTCTTCTTCTTCTTCTTTTTATTATTATTATTATTATTATTATTATTATTATTATTCACAAGATGAACCCCATTCATAAGGAACAAGCCCACCACAGGGGCCATTGACTTGAAATTCGTGCTTCCAAAGAATGTTATGGTGTTCATTCGAAAGAAGTAACAGAAGGTAATGGGAAATACAGAAATAGATCAGTTATTAGAAAATCCGATAAATTAAGAAATAAATAAACAAATCAATCAATCAAATCAATCTTAGGTTAATTTAGCCTGGCCCGTAAAAGCTTAATTTACCAATAAACTATGAGAGAGAGAGAGAGAGAGAAGAAAGAGAGAGAGAGAGAGAGAGAGAGAGAGAGAGAGAGAGAGAGAGAGAGAGAGAATCAGTTCTGGAACTAATGAAACTTCACTTTATAGAAATCTCACTTTCACCTCGAAAATCCTTCTCCTCCCTAGGCAGGAGGAGCTTATCTACCTCTGGACGTCAATTTCCCCGAAAGCCGAGTGGCTTACATCCTGAAGGACTCGAAACCTGCTCTGCTCCTTGCCCAAGGGCGTCCCCAGGCCATCCAGTCCGTGAAATCTAGTCCCCAGATGGAAAACAATGTGCCCGTCTTGCATTTGGAAGACATGCAGAATGAGGTATTTTTCTAATTTCATGAAATAATTTTTTTTTTAATTTCTCTCCGCAACAGTTGTGTTGGTTTAATTGTAATTTTATTGCCAGTTATGAGTTAACCGTTTACTTTTTTAGAGTAACAGTTTCTTAGTGACTGTCATGAATTTCTGGAAATTTGCCAGTAAATGAGATTAGAAACTAAATGGTAAAAAAGCTGTGTTCCAATGTCTTAACTGAAATGAAAATTATCTCATCAACCATGCAATGATGCATTATTTTAGGTAGTTAAATTGCATCTGCAGAATTACTGGTCATGACAATGAAAACCTTAAAGAAAGGACATGAATTTCAATCGGTGCTACTTTACAAGGACTCTCTTTGATAACTGGTGATGTCTGTTTCAAACAAGAAAGTTAAGTAAATCTACCATACATGTTTTTCTCACATAAAGGAAGGGGTTCTTTCAGTACCACATCCTATTAAGCATAGAGCAGTCACGGACAATAATTGTTCTTTCGAATTCTTGGACCACAACGGCAAACAAACATATTTGTATAACCAAATGCTATAAATAAATACATAGATATTCATAAACCATAAATCAATCTGAACGATCAAATACTGTAAATAAATACAAAAATAATCATAAATTGACCTGAACAAATACTGTGAATAAATACATAAATATTCATAAATCAGTCTGAACAATCAAATACTGTGAACAATTACATTAAATCAAACTGAACAATCAAATATTATAAATAAACACATAAATGCACATAAATCAATTTGAACAATCAAATACTATGAATAAATACATAAATATTTATAAATCAATCTGAACAATCAAATACTATAAATAAATACATAATATTCATAAATCAATCTGAACAATCAAATACTATGAATACTTACATAAATATTCATAAAAAAATCTGAACGATCAAATACTATAAATAATTACATAAATATTCATAAATCAATCTGAACAATCAAATACAATAAATAAATACATATTCATAAATAAATCTGAACAATCAAATACAATAAATAAATATTCATAAATCAATCTGAACAATCAAATACCACAAACAAAAACATCAACAATAATGACAAAATTTTTGTTCGAAGTTTCAAATTCACCGATAAAACTACCTAGTGTCAGCGCCTAACGACTGACTCATTATCGAACAAAGGCTAAATAGCTTACAATGAAAAGAAGCCCAGCAATAAAAAAAATAATAAAAATAATAATGAAAAATATCAAGAGCTCAACAATTCAGCGAAACATATCTCTAACCTCATTCACCACCCCGCGCAAATCAGCTACAACGGGAAAGCAGCGAGGACCTGTCTGAAGAAGAGGTGGGATACGCCGTCGCGGGGGACATGATCATGACCATCCTCTATACCTCAGGGTCTACTGGCGTCCCTAAAGGGGTAAGGGTGCCCCACAGGGCTGTCCTTAATCGCCTGGCCTGGCAGTGGGAAAATTTCCCTTACCATGACGACGAGGTAAGTGTCCACTCGATACTGCAGAGAGGTAACACGTATTTGCTTTTCGGGAATATTATTAAAATGGGAAAAACCTTTGATGTGCTAAGCTGTATTCTGATTGCTGGTATGACGTTACTGATTTCTTACACGACAGATGTAGATGAAGAGTATTGGGATGTATACAAGTATATATAATTACTGTGAAATATTTGCTGTTTAAACAGAATTCCATCTAATATGAGGACTTTCCATGCCTGAAGAGACAGTTGGTCTCTGAAATATAGCATTAACTTTCTGTATTTTGGAGTTTTTAGCTCCTTATATATATATATATATATATATATATATATATATATATATATATATATATATATATATATATATATGTATAGAATCTAGTCACTTTTTACCAGATACATATGTAATTGTAATAGCCACAATGCCTCCCTTAACTTTCTCGAATTCCTCGTGCTTTTGTGGATATGCTTGTTACAAAGCCTTAAGAACCAAGTGCAAGAAATTGAGGAAATTCCCCAAATCAGAATGAGGTACCTTTGTCCACCTGACCACGAGAAAGTTAAGAGGGCGTTGAGGCTATTACAATTACAATTACACACACACACACACACATATATATATATGTATATATATATATATATATATATATATATATATATATATATATATATGTACACACATATATATATACACACACACACACACATATATATATGTTACGACCCGAGGAGGCCGTTCTACAGGTTCTTAATAAGTTTTTAATAAGGAATCGTAGGCAGTGATAATACAACACAGTGAATATGAATGTGGTAAACAAACACCAGAAAAAATAACAATATTTATTACAAAACTCAAAATTTCTTAAATATTAAATCAACCTTGTGCAAGTCACACTTACAACTAGAAAAAACATACTTTATACAAACACACTTAGGGGAATAGGTAGTGTGTTATAACCACAAGGTTCACCTAAATCTAATGAACTGATCCCTTAACCAATAAGAGTAATCCTTAATACTATTCAAACGGAACGGGCCCAAAATTCAAATACTAACCTAATTCTAAACAGAATCGGAAGGAAGAAAGAAGGCAAATGAAAGGTAGAAAACCTTAAAATTACCTACCTAAATAACAGAGCTAAACACGCGAAATACAGTGAATCAATATCAAAATCAGGGGAAATTATTTTAACCTGTAATCATGACCCACACCATAACAATATAGTTATATGTATATATCTATAGGGTTCATATATAATCAGGGGTTATCCTAACCCAATCCTTGGTCATTCCTGGGAAATGTACACTGAACGTCCCTGGAGTTTCTCGAGACTATCAGTCAGCAAAACAAGGGAGTACTAGGCATCAGGTGGAGAACGACAAATGCGAAGAGTTCCCCGAAGGAAACCAAATGTTTACACCTTACCTAATGCTAGCCTCCCTACTAGCCTCCTTTAACGGGCTCCGACAATCCAGACGTGCAGCAGTTCCAAGACCCTCAAAGCCAAGTCACAGCTAAAGCCTCTCCTACAAAGCTGGGATCCAGCGCCAGCCCTGTCTACCTGCGGACTCCTCCAACGGGGGAAAAGGCAGGGGAGGTCGCAAGTGACACAAGTCCCTGCGAGGCTACAAGAAGAAAGCCGTGATCAATATATATACACCGCAGGTGGCTCTTCACACACACCGGCGGGTCGGAATTTCCAATGGAATATATAGAAAATCTTCTCAAAACGTAGATTTGACGAAAATATATATATTCCAGGCTAGCTGCTGCACGAAGTCCTTCTGGTATGTCGATACAGCCCGAACTGACCCCAGCAGGCGATACCCATCCCAGGCGTAACACCTGGACCGTCACTCACACTCCGACGAAACTAAATAATAACAAAAAGGAGTTAATAGGGTTGTTCGCTAATTAACTATTGAAGAAGTAACGACAACACTCCTAAAATTATCATACGATACGCAACACATCGCATAAAATAAACACACAAAGATACTTTATAAGAGAACAATAATTAAACTCGATCATGGCTGATTTAAAAATACATCCTAAGTAATTTACATTTACATGACAATATATATATATATATATATATATATATATATATATATATATATATATATATATATATATATATATATATATAATATATATATATACACAAACATACATACATGTATAAATAAATATATGTACGTATGTATGTATGTAAGTATGTATATTTATGAAATCTTTCAGTGAGTAAATTCACTTGTTCCTTCCTTAGGTCTGCTGTTTCAAGACCGCCGTGACCTTCGTAGACTCGTTAAGCGAAGTCTTCGGCCCTCTGCTGACTGGACACAGAGTCATCGTTGTTCCGAAGGTAACATCAAATTTCTCGAAAAATAAGTATAAAAGTAAAAGCATGCAGTTATCAAATACAGAGAAAATATTATTAACAAATCAAAAGTATTCACTAGATTGTTAAGATGTCAATTTTGACGCATGCGCTTTGAGGTACAAGGAAAACTGTATTTAAAATCATTTCGATTATACTAAGATGTCAGTTTTGACGCATGCGCTTTTGTACATGGAAAACTATTTACAATCATTTTGATTATGTTTAGATGTCAGTTTCGACGCATGCGCTTTGAGGTACAAGGAAAACTGCATTTAAAATAATTTTGATTATACTAAGATGTCAGTTTTGACGCATGCGCTTTGAGGTACAAGGAAAACTGTATTTAAAATAATTTTGATTATACTAAGATGTCAGTTTTGACGCATGCGCTTTGAGGTACATGGAAAACTATTTACAATCATTTTGATTATGTTTAGATGTCAGTTTCGACGCATGCGCTTTGAGGTACAAGGAAAACTGTATTTAAAATAATTTTGATTATACTAAGATGTCAGTTCTGACGCATGCGCTTTGAGGTACAAGGAAAACTGTATTTAAAATCATTTTGATTATGTTTAGATGTCAGTTTTGACGCATGCGCTTTGAGGTACAAGGAAAACTGTATTTAAAATCATTTCGATTATATTTAGATGTCAATTTTGACGCATGCGCTTTGAGGTACAAGGAAAACTGTATTTAAAATCATTTTGATTATATTTAGATGTCAATTTTGACGCAGGCGCTTGGAGGTACAAGGAAAACTGTATTTAAAATCATTTTGATTATACTAAGATGTCAGTTTTGACGCATGCGCTTTAAGGTACAAGGAAAACTGTATTTAAAATCATTTTGATTATATTTAGATGTCAGTTTCGACGCATGCTCTTTGAGATACAAGGAAAACTGTATTTAAAACCATTTTGAGTTTTGCCACGTCTGGGGAAAAAACTCTTGTACATTATCACTGCCATTACCACAATAATCCAGATATAGAATGATACTACTGATATTACACCGTTGGGCTGTGGAACAGACTCCCAGAGGAAGTCTGTTACATCTTTCGAATGGACATCATATTCTTGGGAAGTTTGAATTTCAAGTCGATGGCTCCTTTGGTGTGGTTGTTCCATACGAATGGGGTTCATCTTCTGAATAATAATAATAATAATAATAATAATAATAATAATAATAATAATAATAATAATAATAATAATCAAGGTATAGACTCATACTACGGAGATCTCATTTCCGGCAGCGCATGACGGTAGCGGTAGACGAACTGGTGTCGGTCCTGGAAAAGGAAAAGGTTGGACGTCTGGTGACAGTGCCCACTCTCCTGAGGTCTATCTTGCTTCACTGTTCCTCCTCCGAGGGCAGGCGCCTCTCCCTCATCTCAGGTAAAGAAGAAGAAGAAGAAGAAGACGCTGAATTCACTCGGAGTTTTGTTGACGTCAGAAGCTCGGAGTTTTGTTGACGTCAGAAGCTCAATGTTGAAACATAATGAATACAATAAAACCCAAACTGCAGTGTCTGCGAAAATACAAAACTGAGAAAATGGTAGATACTGCAGTTTTCCATTGCCTGATTTTTGCAGATACTGCAAATGGGTCCCCCGCCCCTAAATAAAGCATCGAAGAATCATTCTGAAACTGCAGTAACTTGTGTATTAGTGTTTCACGAGCCCAATTGGTGGCATATCTCAATTTCGAAAATTTTGCAGAGGCTGCAGTTTTCCAAAGATCAATTAGTCAGAAGCCCAATGTTCAACCCTGACGAATACAATAAAACCCAAACTATGAGAAATGGAACAGAATTGCCAGGCAGAGAATTATATTCTAATAATCGAACTTACAAATATTAATAATTAAAAAAAAAAGAAAGGATTTACAAAAGACGTTTAATAGAAATACACAGATTACCTTGATAATTGCAAGGTACACTAATAAATTTTTTTTTACCAGGTTATGGGTATGCTCAGGTGAGGTCTTGCAACCTGAACTGCTCCAGGCCTTCTTCGAAACCTTCAGAGACGGACAGGTCAGAAACAGTTTCCAAATGCCACGCTAATAATTAAAAACTTGCACCAAACAAAACTGTCACCGAAATTTACAAAATAAATCAATTAATATACTTATTAGATAAAAAAATGTACTTAATTAGATAAATAAATAATAAAATGGTCAAAACAATCGTAGCAGTTTTGCACCGAGCAAAACTGTCATCAAAACTTGCAAAATAAATAAACAAAGAAATAAACAGATAAATAAATTTTTAAAAATTTAGATAAATAAATAAATGAATAAATAGATAATTAATTTATCAGATAAAGTAATAGGTAAATAAATAAATAAATTATTTATTTATTAAATAATAGATAAGTAAATCAATAAATAAATAAACAATTTATTTTAAATAAATAATTTATTTATTAGATAAATAAACAAAAAATAAATTACTATATAAATAAATAAAAAATTATTAGATAAGTAAATAAATAAATAAACCATTTATTTATTAGATAAATACAAAATAAATAAATTATTAGATAAATAAACAACAAAAATATAAAAAATAAATTATTCTGTAAATAAATACATAAATAAATAAATAATTTATTAGATAAATATAAATAAATTATTAGACATATAAATACATAAATAAATAAATAAATAATTTATTAGATAAATATAAATAAATTATTAGATAAATAAATACATCAATATACATAAATTACTTACTAGATAAATAAATAAATCAATATACATAAATTATTTATTAGATAAATAAATAAATTATTAGATAAAAATAAATACATAAATAAATAAATAAATAAATACATAATTTATTAGATAAATAAGTAAGTACACAACTAGACCAATTTCAGCTTTCGAATAACCGATTCTTGGAACGCTTTTTCAGACGATCTGCAACTTCTACGGGTCAACAGAGGTCATGGGTGACGTCACGTACATCCAGTTCCACAACAGCCAGGAGGCAGCAGAGAACTTGATCAACCTCAAAGTACCCATCGGTGAGTACAGCTGTAGCACCCGTGAGGCCACCTGTTCACAGATTTACTCGGTGGAAATCCGTAATTCTCTAGAATGCTCTTTTCAGTGACTGTTTCTCTACGGGTATTACTAAGCTTTGGAACTCTTTTCTACCTTCTGTTTTCCTTTTTCCCGTTATCTTCGGCCCCGGGCTAGAGAAGGGTGTTGGATTTGCCAGCCTCATTGGCCATTGGTAATCTTAAAAAATGGAAAAAACATTTAAGATATTTTCGCAGATCAAATAATTAAAATCGCTTACGAAAGTACTTCTAGAGCGAATATAAAATGTATTTTTGAAATAACTGAAAAGAACCCAGTATAAAAATATATATTTTTTAAATAACGGAAAGGAATTGAATAACATAAAATCTTTTAAACAATGAAAAAATTCAATCTCTTGTGTATGTATATATATATATATATATATATATATATATATATATGTGTGTGTGTGTATATATATATATATAAAAATGTAGCTTATATATACAAAATATAGCTATATATATTATTTATATATATATACATACAATATATATATATATATATATATATATATAAAAATGTACACACATATATATACATACAACCCTTTCCTTTACTCCTACAGGCACTGCGATCTCCAACAGTCAAATATACCTCCTCAACGCCGACGGAGACCAGGTCCCGGAAGGGCAGATGGGCGAGGTGTTTGCCGCGGGACTGAACTTGGCACTAGGGTATGTCGGGGGCGCCCAGTCCGACAAATTCGTCCGAAATAAATATTCTGATGACCCTGGTAAGTCCCATGAAGCTTATGCTGAAGACGAAATACAAATGTGCCGCATTTTAATATTATTATTATTATTATTATTATTATTATTATTATTATTATTATTATTATTAGTTCTCCGTTGGACGATAGAGTTGTATAGCACTCGATCTACCGGCCCGAGTTCGATACCGGCGGATGAAGAACCAACCAAGTGGTTCTTAGCCGTAAAATAAGTCTAATCCTTAGTGGCCCTCTCTAGGAGAGCTGTTAATCAGCTCTCCAGTGTCTGGTAAAACTAATATAGTAAAAATTATATATATAATAAATTTATTTCTGGTGATAGAAATTCATTTCTCGAAATAATATTCCACAATATACATAACCAAGCCACGTAAAATTCTAATCTTTACTCCTACAGGCAGCTCCTCAGTGGTCGATTTTCTGTCGTGAGCAACAGTCAAATATACCAATATGCGGCCTCAACGCCAGAGGTCCTTTATTCCTCACACCGTTGGACTGTGGACCAGGTGCCCAGAAGAAGGGCAGTATTACCCTAATGCTGTTCTGCTTGCCTTTAATACATTTTTTTCTATTTATTAATTTCTTGTTTCCTTTTAATAAGTGAGATCTCTTTCTGTTTCCTTTTAATGAGTGAGATCTCTTTCTGTTTCCTTTTAATAAGTGAGATCTCATTCTGTTTCCTTTTAATAAGTGAGATCTCTTTCTGTTTCCTTTTAATGGTGAGATCTCTTTCTGTTTCCTTTTAATGAGTGAGGCTTTTAATGAGTGAGATCTCTTTCCCTTTTAATGAGTGAGATCTCCTGTTTCCTTTTAACAAGATCTCTTTCTGTTTCCGAAATAAAGTGAGATCTCTTTCTGTTTCTTTTAATGAGTGACCCTCTTTTCCTTTTAATAAGTGAGAGTCCTTTTAATAAGTGAGAACTCTTTCTGTTTCCTTTTAATTGAGATCTCTTTCTGTTTCCTTTTAATGAGTGAGATTCTGAAATACAAAGTGAGATCTCTTTCTGTTTCCTTTTAATGAGTGAGATCTCTTTCTGTTTCCTTTTAATGAGTGAGATCTCTTTCTGTTTCCTTTTAATAAGTGAGATCTCTTTCTGTTTCCTTTTAATAAGTGAGATCTCTTTCTGTTTCCTTTTAATGAGTGAGATCTCTTTCTGTTTCCTTTTAATGAGTGAGATCTCTTTCTGTTTCCTTTTAATGAGTGAGATCTCTTTCTGTTTCCTTTTATCTCTTTCTGTTTCCTTTTAATGAGTGAGATCTCTTTTCTCCGTTGAGTGAGATCTCTTTCTGTTTCGAGTGAGATCTCTTTCGTTTCCTTTAATGAGTGAGATCTCTTTCTGTTTCCTTTTAATAGTGAGATCTCTTTCCTTTTAATAAGTGAGTTGAGATCTCTTTCTGTTTCCTTTTAATGAGTGAGATCTCTTTCGGCTTTTAATGAGTGAGATCTCTTTCTGAATTGAGATCTCTTTCTGTTTCTTTTTAATAAGTGAGATCTCTTTCTGTTTCCTTTTAATGGTGAGATCTCTTTCTGTTTCCTTTTAATGAGAAGATCTCATTTTTTCGAAATAATGTGAGATCTCATTCTGTTTCCTTTTAATAAGTGAGATTCCACAATAGTGAGATCTCTTTCTGTTTTCTTTTAATGAGTGAGATCCTTTCTGTTTCCTTTTAATGAGTAGATCTCATTCCAATGAGTGAGATCTCTTTCTGTTTCTTTTAATGAGTAGATCTCTTTCGTTTCCTTTTACAACAAGTTTCCTTTTAATGAGTGAGATCTCTTTCAGGCCAGATCTCTTTCTGTTTCCTTTTTAATAAGTGAGATCTCTTTCTGTTTCCTTTTAATAAGTGAGATCTCTTTCTGTTTCTTTTAAGTGAGATCTCTTTCTGTTTCCTTTAATAAGTAAGATCTCTTTCTGTTTCCTTTTAATAAGTGAGATCTCTTTCTGTTTCCTTTTAATGAGTGAGATAATGAGTGAGATCTCTTTCTGTTTCCTTTTAATAAGTGAGATCTCTTTCTGTTTCCTTTTAATTGAGATCTCTTTCTGTTTTTCTTTTATAGTGAGATCTCTTTCTGTTTCCTTTTAATATTATCTCTTTTATTATTGAGATTTTCCTGTTTCCTTTTAATGAGTGAGCTTTTAATGAGTGAGATCTCTTTCTGTTTCCTTTTAATGAGTGAATCTCTTTCAGCCTTTTAACCAATATCTCTTTCTGTTGGCTTTTAATGAGTGAGATCTCTTTCTGCTTTAATGAGGAGACTTTCTGTTTCTTTTAATGAGTGAGATCTCTTTCTGTTTCTTTTAAGAGATCTCTTTCTGTTTCTTTTTATTCTTTCTGTTTCCTTTTAATGAGTGAGATCTCTTTCTGTTTCCTTTTAATGAGTGAGATCTCTTTCTGTTTCCTTTTAATTGAGATCTCTTTCTGTTTCCTTTTAATGAGTGAGACAGATCTCCTGTTTCCCCTTTTAATAAGTGAGGCTGTGAGATCTCTTTCTGAAATTGGAATCTCTTTCTGTTTCAGAGGTTCCTTTTAATAAGTGAAGATCTCTTTCTGTTTCCTTTTAATAAGTGAGATCTCTTTCTGCTTTTAATAAGTGAGAGTTTCCTTTTAATGAGTGAGATCTCTTTCTGTTTAACTTTTAATGAGTGAGATCTCTTTCTGTTTCCTTTTTAATAAGTGAGATCTCTTTCCTTTTAATAAGTGAGATCTCTTTCTGTTTCCTTTTAATGAGTGAGATCTCTTTTTTTGTTTTTAGTGAGATCTTTTCTGTTTCCTTTTAATGAGTGAGATCTCTTTCTGTTTACTTTTAATGAGTGAGATCTCTTTCTGTTTTCTTTTCTTCTCTTTCTGTTTCCTTTTAAATGAGACTCTTTCTGTTTCAATGAGATTCTTTGGAAGATCTTTCTGTTTATTTTAATGAAGATTTTGAGATCTTTCAATCTCTTTCTGTCAATGGATCTCTTTCCCCTGTGGTGGGCTTTTGCTTTTAATGAGTGAGATCCATTTGAATAGGGTTCATCTTCTTTTAATGAAAATAACAGGGACCATTGACTTGAAAGTGAATCTGCCAACGAATCTGGTGTTCATTAGAAAGAAGTATCAACAGAAGGCAAGATAGAAAGAAGAGATCTCACTAAATGAAAAAAAAAATGAACAAATTAATAAATAAAAAGATAAAAACATAAATTATTAAAATGCAAGGAGAACTGTATTATGGTAGTAGTACACAGCATCATCTCTTGAACTTCCGAAGTTCCAATTGCCCTCAGTGAGTGAGAAAAGTGAGATCTCTTTCTGTTTCCTTTTTTAGCTTTCTGTTTCCTTTTAATAAGTGAGACCACTGAGCTGATTAACAGCTTTCTCCTGAGGGCTGGCCTGATGGATTAGATCTCTTTTATTTTATGAGTGGCTTTTAAGAACCAATGGTTACTTTAGCAGCGAGCTTTCTGCAGCTTATTGTTTCCTTTTAATGAGTGAGATCTCTTTCTGTTTCCTTTTGTGAATCCGAACCTTTTAACAGAACGAGAAATGAATTTCTATCACCAGAAAGAAATTCCTCTAATGAGTGAGATCTTCATTGGCCGGTCGGAGAATCGAACGCAGGTCCAGCAGAGTGCTTTCTGTTTCCTTTTTGAGAACGATACCAACCTTTCTGTTTCCAATGAGGAACTAACGGTGAGTGGAGCTTTTAAAGGACCTCTGGAACTGATAAGTTTCTTTTTAGAAAATACAGGAAAGTGAATCTCTTTCTGTTTCCTTTTAATGATAATTGTTTCCTTTTAATACGTGTCCTCCATTCCATGTTTCTGTTTCCTTTTAATTATCGACGGCGTTGCCTGATCTACCTTTTTGATCTCTTTCTGTTTCAACGATCTGGTCCTTGTTTTATCAACAAATTCGCTTGTTTTGATTTTTTGTATTTTCACTTAGTATTTTAACACCACCGCGTTAGATTACAAAGGGGAATCGAACGGATTCCTTTCTGTTTCCTTTTAAAAGATCTCTTTCTGTTTTTTAATGTATTTATTTTTAATGTATTTATATCCATACATAGCTGTTTCCTTTTAATGAGATCTCTTTTGTTTCTTAATTATTATTATCTCTTTCTTTTTTTTTTGTCTATCGCAGTCATCCTATTCGACTGAGTTTATTATTGTTATTATCTCTTTCTGTTTCCTTTTATTATTATTCTGAAGATGAACCCTACTTTCTGTTTCCTTTTAATGAGTGAGATCTCTTTCTGAACAATCCCACCTTTTAAAGGGGACGCACACTTTTTGAAATTCAAGATCTCTTTCTGTTTCCTTTTAAAAGAATATTATGGCATTCATTAGAACGAAGTAATATTATGGCATTCATTAGAACGAAGTAACAGGAAGTAAAGGGAAGTACATAAAGAAGATAAAAAATAAATAAAATGACTAAACAGATAAGAATGTAACTAGATTACTGAATGCAAGGAGAATTGTATTACGGGTAGTAACGCCTTGCTGAAATTCGCAGACTACGCCGTTCTCTACCGTACTGGAGACTACGGCCGCATCGTCAACGGAAACGTGCTGTTTGAAGGTCGCACCGATTCTCAAATCAAGGTCAGAGGTCACAGAGTGGACATGAGATCTCTTTCGAAGTGAGATCTCTTTCAAGTGAGGCCATCCAAAAAGTGCCCTGGGGGTGGATCTTCTGAAAATAAAATCTGAATCTCCTCTGCTACAAGGCAGGAGAAATCAATCAGGTGAGTAAAACCAGCTAGGCTTCAAGAAAACACATGTTATCACATACACAGTGCTCCAGTAAAGGTGTATATGGTTCATAAGAAAGAGATCCTGTTTAGTTAATGAAAATACATTATTATTTAAAACCAGTGGTGAACCAAACCAACAAAATTGTTTTGAACCTGATTTTGTTGTGTGTGTGTGTGTGTGTGATTTTCTCACTTATTGTTATTTTTTTTTGTACATGTCTACACTGAGTTTATATTATTATATATATATATATATATATATACATATATATTATATATTATATATTAGAATATATATATAGAATCTAACAGGAAGTAAAGGGGTCACTGAATTTACCAGATATCGTATGTAATTGTAATAGTCGACCTGACCACCTCGTTGTGTTTTCTCAGGGATGCAGGTTCGATTCCCACTGCCGGACATCAGAATTGCTTCATATGTCTTGCATTTGGATCTAAGGCTTTGTAGTGACGAGCGTATCCAAAAAGTGCGAAGAATTCGAGAAGTTAAAAGGTCATTGTGAGCTATTACAATTACACACACACACACACACACACACACACACACACATATATATATATATATATATATATATATATATATATATATATATATATATATATATATATATATATATATATATAGTGTATTCTTTTGAATTATACCCTAGTTGTCAATAATTGTAATAACAATTCTAAATAGCACAAAGATATGAAATCCCTTAACATAAGAACATAAGACATTTTATTAATATGATTATGTAGTCAATATGTCCAATACTTAGCAACACAGTGATTTTTCGTATTCTTGCGTCGCAACACCTATGGTCATCGACTCCACTTACCATGATCTACCACAACACAAAAAGTTGTTCATTAAATCTTAAAATCACTTAACAGGACACCAAATAGAACAGAGGCAAATGGTATTAATAATTCTAATGTTATCTCTCTGCCAGGCTTTGGTAGCCTTCTACACAACGGAAAATGATGGGCTAACGCCACAAGCTCTGAAAGTTCAAGTATCTACCCTTCTGCAACCTTATATGGTGCCTCAGGTAAGACAGCGCAAATTTCAGAGGTCTCAGGTATTAAGGTGCAAACTGCAATAGTCTCAGGTCAAAAGGCATATACAAACTGCAGTAGTCTAAGGTAAGAGGGTACAAATCACAGTAGTTTCTGGTATGAATGTATAAATTGCAGAACTCTCAGATATGAAGGTTCAACCTGTAGCAGTCTCAGTTAAGAAGGTAAACGTTGCGGCAGTCTCAGGTAAGAAGGTACACACTGCAGTAGTCGCAGATAAGAAGATACAAATCGCAGTAGCCTCAGTTAAGAAGGTACACATTGCAGTAGTCTTAGTTAAGAAGGTACACATTGCAGTAGTCACAGTGGTTCAGGTACACACTGCAGTAGTCACAGTGGTTCAGGTACACACTGCAGTAGTCTCAGGTAAGAAGGTGCAATTTGCACTACCTTCTAGTAAGAAGGTACAAATTGCTATAGCCTCAGGTAAGGTGGTACAAACTGCAGTAGTCTTGAGTAAGAAGGAACAAACTGCAGTAACCTCATGTATGAAGGTACAAACTGCAGTAGTCTCAGACCAGAAGGTATATACAACGTGCAGTAGTATCAGACCAGAAGGTAGACACAACCTGCAGTAGTCTTAGATAAGAAGGGACTAACCGCAGTAGTCTCAGGTAAGAAGGTACAAACTGCAAAAGTCTTTGATAGGAAGGTACAAATTACAGTTGCCAGTGCATTGCATTCCAATATACAGAAAAAATCCTAACAACTGGTTATATCCCAATGACATTCATCACAGACATAACTGGTACACGTGACATGAACGATATTGAAAAGAGTCCATTTCATTTCTCTTTACAGATGATTAAAATGGACGATCTGCCTCTTTTGATAAACGGGAAAGTTGACCGGCAGCAACTGCTGAAAATTTATGAGCGGAAAACTGAAGGTGAGTTTTCTTGACAAACACAGCGAGACTGATAATTTCTTTCTGAGAAACAGTTTAAAGTATTTTCAGGTTTTAGAGGTCAGTTCTAATGTCTTTTGCATGTACCACATTTGACGTGGAGAAAGGGTTATTTTTTGGTAATTTTACTTGTAATTTTTTTTTGCGAAGTAGCTTTTTGCATTTTTGTAAACGGCATTTTTTATTCTTTGCATATAATTTCTTGCATTTCTTTGTATGACTTTTTTTTTAGTGGTCATTAATTGAATATTTTTACATGACATTTTTGCCTACAAGTCGCAATGTCTTGTACTTTTACACATGCCATTCCTTTTAGTGGTCTTCTCTTTCATTAACGTAAATATCACATCCCTATTTCTTAGCGGCCATTACTTGCAACTTTATTTGTTTCTTATCGGTTTTTCTTCACTTTTACACATGCCATTTTTTTTTATTAGTGGTCCTTTCTTTCATAAATGTATACCACATCCCTATTTCTTAGCGGCCATTCAGTTCCTCGTTGGACGAATCGGTAGAGTTCTCGGCTAGAATTAGAGGAATTTATTTCTGGTGATAGAAATTCATTTCTCGTTCTAATGTGGTTCGGATTCCACAATAAGCCGTAGGTTCCGTTGCTGGGTAACCAATTGGTTCTTAGCCACGTAAAATAAGTCTAATCCTTCGGACCAGCCCTAGGAGAGCTGTTAATCAGCTCAGTGGTTCGGTTAAACTAAGGTACACTTAACTTAGCGGCCTGTCTTGCACTTTTACACACGGCAGCCCTACAACTTAACGGCCATTCCATACACCATTTTATACTATTTCGAAAACGCTTCCCAAAGACCCACATCCCGAAATAAATATTTACCCTTCAGGAGACCTGCAGGAGATCCCGATCGACCTGGAGGGCGTCCCGTGCGAGAAGAAAGAAGCGGCCAGAGTTCTGCTTCAGACGGTGGGCAAAGTCCTGGGCCCAGCCGTGACCGCGACCTGCGCTCTCTCCCTCAAAACCAACTTCTTCCAGATCGGAGGCAACTCTCTCAATTCCGTGCTCACTGTCACCAGTCTGAAGGATCTCGGGTACAACGTAGGTAGGTTCCTGAAGGCGTTCACAGCGAGAACCAGAAAACCTTGAGACTGAGTGATGTTATTTTCACAGGCCATATGACGGATACTTTTCTCAGACTGAGTGATGTTATTTTCACAGGCCATATGACGGATATTTTTCTTAGACTAGACTAGAATGTAGGTTTTAGGCCAAAGGCCTAGCGCTGGCACCTATGAGATCATTCAGCGCTGAAACGGGAACTGACAGTATGAAGGTCTGAAAGGTGCAACAGCTGTAAAACCTCAACGCAGTTGCACTGCGAAACAATTGTTAGGAGGGGGTGGATAGCAAGATGGAAGAAAGAGAATATGAATGGGAGTACAGTAAAAGGAATGAAAGGGAGTGCGGCTAGGGACCGAAGGGACGCTGCAAAGAACCTTAACGCCTACAGTGCACCGCGTGAGGTGCACTGACGACACTACCCTCCACAGCGGATATTTTCAAAATTCTTGTTAACGTTACGACATTATGACCAACGTAATATCAAATAGGCTGAGATCTGGCTGGCACTTCAAATAAACCTAACTAAAAGCATATATAAATTTTTAATAATCTAATTCAAAAGACAATAAAGACGATAGCCATAGCTATACTCAACAGCATAATTCAAAATAGCGTCAATCACCAATTTTGCAGCCACACTACAACGCCATTGAAAAGTGCTACAATAATACCCCAACAACGAAATCCATAAGAAACTTAACACTCAAAAGTAGTAACAGTTTAAAAGTTTAGTCTCAGTGAACCTGTCCTTCAGATGAAGACAGGCCCACCCTCACGAGGAAGAAGCTTAGGCTACAGATCAGGAAAAGTGACAAAAAACTGCAGTAACTGGTGAAAGACAGAATATTAACGTATAGGAAGGAATGCAAGTTTTTGGCCAAAGGACTAGTGCTCAACCTTGGAGGTCATTCAGCACTGAAAGGAAAACAAAGTAGAAAGGCTTGAAAGGTGTAACAGGAGGTAAAGAAGGACTGAAAGGTGTAACACAAGGTAAAGAAAGATTGAAAGGTGTAACAAGAGGTAAAGAGAGATTGAGAGGTGTAGCACACAAGGTAAAGAAAGACTGAAAGGTGTAACACGAGGTAAAGAAAGGTTTGAAAGGTATAACAGGAGCTAAAGAAAGTTTGAAAGGTGTAACACAAGGTAAAGAGAGTTTGAAAGGTGTAACAGGAGGTAAAGAAAGATTGAAAGGTGTAACAGGAGGTAAAGAAAGTTTGAAAGGTGTAACAAGAGCTAAAGAAAGTTTGAAAGGTGTAAAAGGAACCAAAGAAAGTTTGAAAGGTGTACCAGGAGCTAAAGAAAGTTTGAAAGGTGTAAAAGGAACCAAAGAAAGTTTGAAAGGTGTAATACGAGCTAAAGAAAGTTTGAAAGGTGTAACAGGAGCTAAAGAAAGTTTGAAAGGTGTAACAGGAGCTAAAGAAAGTTTGAAGGGTGTAACAGGAGGTAAAGAAAGATTGAAAGGTGTAACAGGAGGTATGTAACAGGAGGTAAAGAAAGACTGAAAGGTGTAACAGGAGGTAAAGAAAGACTGAAAGGTGTAACAGGTGGCAAAGAAAGACTGATAGGTGTAACACAAGGTAAAGAAAGATTGAAAGGTGTAACACAAGGTAAAGAAAGATTGAAATGTGTAACAAGAGGTAAAGAAAGATTGAGAGGTGTAACACAAGGTAAAGAAAGATTGAAAGGTGTAACACAAGGTAAAGAAAGATTGAAAGGTGTAACAAGAGGTAAAGAAAGATTGAGAGGTGTAACACGAGGTAAAAAAAGGTTTGAAAGGTATAACAGGAGCTAAAGAAAGTTTGAAAGGTGCAACAGGAGGTAGACATTGCAGTTGCACAATGAAACAATTGTTAGGAGGAGGTGGATAGCAAGACGGTAGAAAGAGGTAAAGTGAAAGGAATGAAAGGGGTTGCAGTTAGGGGTCAAAGGGACGCTGCAATGAACCTCAAGTAATGCCTACGGTGCACCGTATGAGGTGCACTGACTGCCCTTCTAAGGGGGAATGTTGACGTTTAGGTCTTAGCCCTGTGACATTCTATGGAGACTATGGCTAAGGGTAGGCCCACCTTCAGGAGGAACAAATTTAGGCCATGGAACAGGAAAAGTGACAAAAAACTCCAGTAACTAGTGAAAGACAGAATACTGACGTACAGGTCTTAGCCCTGTAACACTGGAGACTATGGGAAAGTCCTATATAATCCAACTGGTTCCTTTCTTTAATTCCAGTCCCATATAATTCAACTGATTCCTTTTTTTAAATTACAGGCATAGGCCAATTCCTGAAGGCCGAGTCACTGGGTGAGGTGCTTTCCCAGATGAAGAAGATCATGGACGAAGGAGGACAATCACAGGAGACCTGCAGCAGGGCTGTGAATGCTTCACAATATGCTTGCAAGGCCCTCGATTCCATCCACGTACAGCAAGTTATTAAGTATGATATTTTTACTATTTTTTCTTTATTTTTATAGGGCTTGTGTTTCAAAATGCATAATCAGTGTGTGGTTTAAACAATGAACACTAAGGCCTGTCTTATAACCTAATTAAGGATGTATATGTCACACATTACCACAGGTGAAAAATAAGAGACGGGGTGTAGTTCCTGACCGGTTTCGACTTTATTTCAAAGCCATTGACGAAGGACTGATGCAGGATATTAGAAGTCACAAATGTATATACTGCAGGGACAGTACTGACGAACATACACAACCGTTAGAGACTGCATATCCACCCACAGGCCGGTGTCAGGGTAGGAGTGGCCTTCAAAACTCATTTGGCTAAAAGTCACAGTATACTCTCAGGGGACAATACTGATAAAATTATATACCGGCCATAGGCAACATCAGGTCCACACCTGGCAGGTGCCAGGAGGCGGGGTTTGGAAAGCTCATTAGCACTGCTGCCCCGTACTGTGTTTACATACTGTGTTTCCATACATCTCTACTGGCTACGGGGGCAACAGTGCTAATGAGTTTTCCCAACCCCGCCTCCCTGACACCTGTCAGGTGTGGATCTGATGTCGCCTATGGTCGGTATGTTTATCAGTATTGTCCCATGAGAGTATATTGTGATTTTTAGCCAAATGAGTTTTGAAGGCTAATCCTAGCTTGACACCGGCCTGTGGGTGGATATGTAGTCTTTAACGGTTGTGTGTTCGTCAGTACTGCTCCTGTAGTATATATATTTGTGACTTCTAATACTCTGTATCAGTCCTTCGTCAATGGCTTGGAAATACAGTCGAAACCGGTCAGGACCTACTCTAATTTTTCACCTGTGGTAATGTGTGATATATGAATCACGTACAAAAGTGATTATAATCATCACATATATATATATATATATATATATATATATATATATATATATATATATATATATATATATATATATATATATATATATATACATACATACATATATATATATATATATATATATATATATATATATATATATATATATATATGTGTGTGTTTGTGTGCAGTTAACAGAATATTATTACAAGTACTGACATACCAAAAGGAGACTAAAATACTACATTGATCAAGCACATTTCCGTACGGTTTTAAAACTGCATTTTCCTCCACCCCAAACAACAAACAGAATATTAAAAAACACTAAAACACTTACTACGATAATAATAAAATATGCTATATACCACTCGTAAAATGTCACAGAATACTATTTAACCTAGAATCTTCAAGGTCCCACACGCAGTGCCACTGAATACTAGGTTATCTAGAATTTCTAATCTAGAATCTCTAAACTAGAATCTTTATTGCAGGGTGATTAGCGAGAGTTTCTCGAAAAAAGGAGACTTGGAAGTGTGGCTCAAATCGGAACCTTGGGAATACGTGCAAATATTGAACCCTCTAATGCCGGCTATCATCGAACAAGGACTTAGGTAAGTCGATGTTTCACTGCCTGAAACAAATGCAGATCGTAGTGCGAACGAATTATTATTATTATTATATTGTTATTACGAAAAAATACTCGCTGTAGCATGAGTCTTGAAATGGGAAAACAAATCCACAGTTACGTATGGGTACATATATACTTAAAAATAAATCTGTACAAAGAGCTTTCGGGAATCTGAAATAGGGAATCGAACAGATTCCCGAAAGCTCGATGTATTGATTTATTTTTAAATATATGTACCCATACATGACTGTAGCTTTATTATTATTATTATTATTATTATTATTATTATTATTATTATAAAGAAGGTAAACCCTATTCATATGGAACAACCCCACAGAGCCATTGTTCAATAGAAAAAATAAATTATCATTTTAATAAATAGATAAAAATGAACTAAATTATTAAATGCAAGAGCTGTATTAGAGGTAGTGTAGTCTCAAATCCATATGGGGTCTTAAATATTCTTTTCTTTGCTTTTCAGTTTCATTGTCTCAAATCCATGTGGGGTCATAAATCTTCTTCTTTCTTCGCCTTTCAGTTTTGTGGTCTCAAATTCATTCTGGGGTCATAAATCTTTCTTCACCTTTCAGCTTCGTGGTCTCAAATCCATTCTGGGGTCATAAATCTTTCTTCGCCTTTCAGCTTTGTGGTCTCAAATTCATTCTGGGGTCATAAATTTCTTCACCTCTCAGTTTCGTGGTCACAATCCATTCTGGGGACATAAATCTTTCTTCACCTTTCAGTTTCTAGTCTCAAATCCACGTGGGATCATAAATCTTCCTTCTTCGCCTTGCAGTTTCGTGGTCATAAATCCATTCTGGGGTCATAAATCTTAGTCTTGTCTTTGCCTTTCAGCTTCGTGGTCACAAATCCATTCTGGGGTCATAAATCTTCTTTCTTCACCTCTCAGTTTCGTGGTCACAAATCCATTCTGAGGTCATAAATCTTCTTTCATCTCCGTTCAGTTTCTTGGTCACAAATCCATTCTACGATCATAAATCCTATAGTCTGTTCAACATCCTAAGATCGCTAGGGTGGGGCCAGGGAAAGAATACAGCGTTGCCAGATCTATTTATCCTTTTAAATCTCACCCTCGAGGTTAATTCCTTGTTTATGGTTTTACCTGAGTTCTGTCATTTACAGTACTTCGTTTTCTAAAGAAACAACGAGTGATTTTTGGTTGTTCTTAATGATTTCCCGTTCTTTGCGTGCGTTTTGGAAATAATAATCATAGTTCTTATAATAATACCATAATGTGCTTGATGCATTAACGCTCTTAAAATTTGCGTGGGTGGTTCGGTCGAAGCCATTCGATTATTGCCCATATTCCATATTAGCATTTGTTTATGGTTACATGACTATATTTTCAGTGCCTCTGCAGGTTAAATAAGCTACTTATCAGTTAGGAGAGAAAAATAAATTACCATTAATTACAGGGCACCCTTGTTGTTTCTTTAATATGAAACATTTTAAAATGTTATAAACAGTTTACTTGACCTGAGAGTAAAGATGTTGGCTGTTGGAGATCTGATCCGCTTTGGCTATCCCTTTTCTTTGTCTTTCATTTCACAGATCCATTCTGGGGCTATCAATACTGTCCAGTGACAGCTGCTTGAGGTGACCACCGCTGTTATTGTTTTAGGTCGAGCTGGCCACTTAAACGCCCTCGCTGACCACATGTCAGGGAAACTGAGGTTTGGCAGCGGCGGCCAAAAATTATGCCACGTCTCTTTGTTTTTATGAAGATAAATTAGGCCTGTGCTGCAAATATGTGAAGCCTAATATGTTTCGATGTTACCTTTAAATGAATAACATTTCTTTTTTAAATTTCACTTGAACAAGGTCTAACAGGGCAAAACTTTTAATCATAATGAGACGTTTGACACCGCTGTATTTTTCCTGGCCAAAACCCAGCGATCTTAGAATGTTACACAGACTATAGTTCGCCTTTCAGTTTTGTAGTCTCAAATTCATTCAGGGATCATAAATCTTTCCTTGCCTTTCAGCTGCGTGGTCAGAAATCCATGTTGGGATCATCAATCTTCTTCTTTTCTTTGCCTTACAGCCTCGTGGTCTTAAATCCATTCTAGGGCCATAAATCTTCTCTCTTCGCCTTTCAGTTTCGTGGTCTCAAATCCATTCTATGGTCATAAATCTTAGTTCGCCTTTCGGTTTTGTGGTCTGAAATTCATTCAGGGATCGTAATCTTTCTTCGCCTTTCAGCTTCGTGGTCAGAAATCCATTCTATGGTCATAAATCTTAGTTCGCCTTTCAGTTTCGTGGTCTCAAATTCATTCAGGGATCATAATCTTTCTTCGCCTTTCAGCTTTGTGGTCAGAAATCCATTCTATGGTCATAAATCTTAGTTAGCCTTTCAGTTTCCCAGTCTCAAATTCATTCAAGGATCATAAATCTTAGTTCGCCTCTCAGTTTCGTGGTCTCAAATTCATTCAGGGATCATAAATCTTCCGTTGCCTTCCAGCATCGTGGTGGTGAGGCCTGGGACAAACGATGTCCTGGCCACTACGCTCAACTTCGACCTGCACAACGAACCTGAGATCGAGGACCTCACCCCCAAGTTGGAGACTATCATAAATTTCCTGGAGTCTTGCGAAGAGCCGGCGAGGTAAGGAGAGAACTGCGGTTAATGACGCAGGGATTTTGATTTTGGATTTTGAACGGAAAGTCAGGGACCGTGTGAAAAGTGAAGCAGAATTGTTTCGCAGGAATATTGGTTCAAGATTCTGATAAAATGTCGTACTGTCACTGAAAAAATAAAATCTTTTCAGCTTCGTGTTTTTAGCTTAGCATCAAAATCCTGGTCGCTTCACTACCTCTCACGTAACACTGAAAAAAATCTTAAAATAAAACATACGTAACGACAATTTCTTCAAGCCAAAATTGAAGCACCCATTTCCCTAATTTCCCCGAAATCACCAAATCTCGAAAAATCATTTATGTGAACTTCACAGAACCAACTGTCTTTCCCGACAGGGCTAAACTACCGGAGGGCGTTGGCAGTGTCATCCACAGCTTCATGATGGGGACGCTGCTGGAACTTGGTCCGGCTGAAAATGTTGAGCTGATTCAGGTAAGTTACTTAATTACATTGGTACAGGAATGGAATGTTAAATTTAAGCTAGGGGCCAATGGCTGGGGGCTATGAGGTCATTCAGCGCTGAAATGGAAACTGAGAGTAAGTAGGTTCCAAAGGTGTAACAGGAGGGAAGACCTCGCAGTTGCAACTATGAAACAACTGTTAGGAGAGGATGGAAAGCAAGATAGGAGGGGAAAGAGAATGTGAACGGAAGTACAGTAAAAGGAATGAATGGGGTTGCAGCTAGGGGCCAATGGGACGCTTGCAAAGAACCTCAAGTAATGCCTACAGTGCACCTCATGAGGTGCACTGACAGCACTAGCCACCTACGGGGATTCTGTTCAATGAACTTTGTTTGAGAGAGGATCTTCTTCCAAAATAATAATAATAATAATAATAATAATAATAATAATAATAATAATAATAATTCAGCTGTCCGAAATTGATGTATAATCCCGACGCTTCGGTGGTCCTCACTACCATTGAAAAGGGGTGGAAGTCTCGAGGGGTACTCGCAGGGAATATTTACACCCGAAAACGGACTGCCGAAACGTCGGCATGATAAATGAAGTTCGGACAGCGGCTTTATAATTTACCTGCTGAAAAAAAAATGATAAATGCACTAAAAAATAAGGTACTGTAGTTAATAATAATAATAATAATAATAATAATAATAATAATAATAATAATAATAATAATAATAATTATAATAATACATGTACTAAAAATAAGGTACTGTAGTTGATAATAATAATAATAATAATAATAATAATAATAATAATAATAATAATAATAATAATAAGTACTAAAAAATAATGTACTATAGTTGATAATAATAATAATAATAATAATAATAATAATAATAATAATAATAATAATAGTAAAGGTAGCAATAATAAAAACAATAAATATACTAAAAAATAAGGTACTTTAGCTGATAACAACAACAACAACAACAACAATAATAATAATAATAATAATAATAATAATAATAATAATAATAATAATAATAATAAATGTACTAAAAAATAACGTACTGTACTTGCAAATTATAAAAAAAAATATGGGACTCTTCAGGCACTGTCCAAAGTACTTAAATGACTCACATTCATCCGTGATAATCCTTTCTGTTACTTTCCCTGACGAGAACTAAAATCTAAATCTAAACGAGCACTTTAACAGTAAAACTATGAGACCTTTCCTTATAAAAATGTAAAATAGCTGAAATTTCAATTTTTCCCCCCGAACAGATCATGGAGGAAGAGACTTTGAGACTAGCCGCTGAAAAAGGATACAAGGCCGTATTCACCACAAATACCTCGGACTTGACACAAGTAAGTACGCTATTTTTTTTTTTTACTTCTTTTAGGTTCTTCGTTGGACTGGTCGGTACCGTTCTCGGCTAGCACTCTGCAGGGCCCGAGTTCGAGTCTCCGGCCGGCCAATGAAGAATTAGAGGAATTTACTTCTGGTGATGGAAGTTCATTTCTCGGTATAATGTGGTTCGGATAACACAATAAGCTGTAGGTCCCGTTGCTAGGTAACCAATTGGTTCTTAGCCACGTAAAATAAGTCTAATCCTTCGGGCCAGCCCGAGGATAGCTGTTAACCAGCTCAGTGGTCTGGTTAAACTAAGGTATACTTAAGTTTTACTTCATTTTCGTTAATTTTGTGATATTCTAGTATTCTAGGATCTTCTCAGTTCCAGAGGTCCTTTATTCCTCACACCGCTGGACTGTGGAACAGTCTCCTTGAGGATGGTGTGCAACTGGAACCTCTACGGTTCAAAAGTTCAATGAATTACTACCCTACAACAATTCTTCTTGTATTTGAATAATTTACTTACATTTTTCAATTTATTTATCAATTTGTTAAATTATTTTTTTCTCTTTTAATAACTGATCTCTTCTTTCTGTATGTCCTATTACCTTCTGTTACTTCTTTCTAATGAGCACCACATTCTTTGGAAGCTTGGATTTGAAGTCAATGGCCCCTGTGGTGGGCTTGTTGCATATGGATAGGGTTCATCTTATAGATAATAATAATAATGAAAAATTCACGAAAGTCTAGTACTGGAGATCTTTGCTAAGCTCTTCAAAATTCAGTCGGGTACAACGATCGAAATTTAAACTTTCAAGTGCTTATTTCTCTATTTCTGATAAGGGAAGACTTCGTTAGCTCAACAAACGTCACTGACCTGACAGGCAGAACTGACTAATAATTCTAAAACATCTTATTGTTTTTGGAAAAGATAGCCCCAATAACTCTAAAGTGTTTCATCTTCTAAGCCATAATTCTCACTAAAACTAACAAATAATACCGTAAACGTAGCATTGGCTTATCAAAATGTAATTGACCTGACAGGTAGAGCTGACTAATAATTCTAAAATATTTTACTGCTTGTGGGAAAACAGAGCTCAAATAATTATAAAGAATTTCTCCATCTGGACCCTAATTCTCGCTAAAACTAACAAATAATACTCTAAACGCAGCATTGGCTTATCAAAATGTAATTGACCTGGTAGGTAGATCTGACTATTAATTCGAAAATATTTTACTGCTTGTGGAAAAAGATAACTCCAATAATTATAAAGAATTTCTATATCTGGACCCTGATTCTCGCTAAAACGAAAAAATACTACTCTAAATGCAGTATCCTTTTACAAGAAAATACAGCAGTACCTTCAGAAACTCTTTTCCCTTTTCCCAAAAACCAAAAATAAAAAATAAAACACTCAAAATAAGATAACTGATCTATAAATACTTAAGATGCAGCACCGTCTTATGAGAAAATGCTGCGGTACCTTCAGAAATACTCTCCTCCTTTTCCCAAGACCCAAAAACATTCAAATCACAATACCTGACCAGTTAAAGACCTGTTCTCCTTTACAGCAAGTTTGCGACGACCTGTTGTCTTACGAGGTCCTCGGGAGCCACCAGGTCAATCTCTGGGTGGCACCCGATGGCACCAGGCCCTTCGCACCCGCCCCCAATTCCCAGCGCGCTGTTACGACCGTTAAGTACATCTAGGAGCGCCGCCTTCTGAACGCGGCCCTAATGCGTCTAGACCCTCCTTCTGAACGCGCCTGAATGCTAGAAGATGCCTTAAGCAGAAACATCGAAGAGAATGGACACCACGTCGAGTTTCGAGGAATGCAGTCGTCATATAGGAAAAAGCAGTTAAGGACAAAACTTTGATCTAAATATATTAATGGTAAGAACTGACTACAGACAATAACATGAAGGAAGAAACGGAAAATACAGCAGTCCTGCTCAAAGTTGAAACAAAGTACATTTACTCAAAATCTTAGGAGCACTAAACCGTCCTGACGGGATGCAGAGGAAAGGCAAAGGGGAAAAGTACAGTTATCCACACACAGTTAATATCATCAGATAACTTGGACGAAACCAAGACCGGAAGCTGAATGTTCTTTGACAACTGCAGACTACACATCGAACTGAATAGGGAGTTTTTGTGCTTTGCTTTCACATAATTCAAAGAAAGAAGAATGACCGCAATCACAAAAACCACTAACAAGTGAAAGTGGGAAAAAATGGAAAAGGATTTACAAAATGGCGGTGACAGAATCCATTTTCATCGGAGGTCAATGAAGCATAGAGATAAAGAACACGACGACAATTCCAACGGTCCTATGACGAACTGATAACAGCATCATTTCCAGCACGAAAGCTGAACACCTGACAACCAGGAAACGATGCATCCGAAGGGAATACAGCTACTGTAATAATGCACAGATAGAGTATATCTATTTTCTTTACTTCCATATATATATGAATATTTTTATACGAGGTTAAAGAATAATGTTTGGTGTGTCTTTGCACAGGTTAATACCCGCCATGTTTTTATTAATCTTATGTGTATTGTTGTAGTGCCAGTAGGTTAAACTTTCATAACATTAATCACTGTATTCGTGAATTTATAAGACTTTAAAGTTGCCAAGTAGGTTAGTTACAGTTATTTATAGGAGTAATATATTCATGAAAACATAATAATTTCTTCTTCTTCCGACCTTATAAGTCCCGCTGTATAGCAGGGTCGGCCGTTTGAGTCAACTTTCTCCATCTACTTCTCTCCCTTGCATCTTCTTTCCCCCAGTCCCACCTCACCCATATCCCTCCTCACCATGGTTCTTCATTGGCGGGGTGGGCAGAGCTTTCGGCTAGCACGCTGTTGGCCCAGCATCCGACTCTCCGACCGACCACTGAAGAATTAGAGGAATTTATTTCTGGTGATAGAAATTCGTTTCTCGTCATAATGTGGTTCGGATTCCACAATAAGCTGTAGGTCCCGTTGCTAGGTGACCAGTTGGTTCTTAGCCAAGTAAAATAAATCTAAGCCTTCGGGCCAGCCCTAGGAGAGCTGTTAACCAGCTCAGTGGTCTGGTTAAACTAAGATGTGCTTAACTTAACCCTCCTCACCAAATCCATCTGATCCGCTGACGCCCCACACTCCTCCTCCCCGTCACTGGTATGTTCTTGGCTCTCTTGACTGGCTCCACCTCCTCTCTTCTTATCACATGGATACAGTATCTCAGACGGGCTTCCCTAGCCTTCTCCTTCCCCTTACATATACCACACATTCTTCTGATATATCTTGACCCTCCCTCCTTTCCAGTAGTGATATTCCAGCAATCCAAGTCACCATCCTCATCCCGGTTCTATCCAACAGTTCCTCCTCTTTTCTCTGAAGTGCCCAAGTTTCTGCCCCATATAATTTTATGGAAACTTACTTATTTGTCAGGTGAATATTCATCAGGAATATGATAAGGACATATTTTAACATTCTTTGTTTAGTTTATTATTGCTGTAAGGAGATATTTCAGGCCATATGTTGTGCTGGTTACCGAGGGCAACAATTGTCATATAAAATTCTTCCACATGGATCTTGGTGTCAGCGGAAAAACAGAAGATATTACCTAACAAATATATACCACATATATATATATATAATATATATATATATATATATATATATATATATATATATATATATATATATATATATGTATAATGTATATACATATATATACAGTATATATTATATATATATATATATATATATATATATATATATATATATATATATATATATATATATATATATATATATATATATATACTATATATATAATAATGTATGTATGTATGTATCTGAATGTATCAACTGCACAATGTAGTTGTTATTCTAAATGAAATAAAATGACGTGTTCCGGATCACAGCATGCCTACCTGAGAAAAGCTTTAACTAGATACAACAGCGTATGCTGTTTTCAATATGCCAAAATTATTTAGATTAAAAGCCAAATGTGTGTGAGAGAGAGAGAGAGAGAGAGAGAGAGAGAGAGAGAGAGAGAGAGAGAGAGGTACTGCTTCCAGTATGGTTGCTGGAATTACGGCTTTTGGAGAATTCCATGACACCTCCATTGATAAGACGGGGTTTGAGTGCCAGGTGAATGGAATATCTATGAAGTTGATGGATTCACAACTCAAGAAAAAGTAGAACAAAACCAGTTAACAACGAAGAAGAAGAAGAAGAAGAAGAAGAAGGACTTTTCTCCTTTATAAGTAGATACGGTTTGATTTTACGATATTTGGGCTGTCAAGCCAAGCACTGGGCCACTGAAAATAATAACAATAAGTAAATAAATAACAACAGAAACCGTTTTACAAGTTTCTTAAAACATATCAGCTGGTTCGCTGGTACAGTGGTTAGCGTCGTGGTATGCCACTCAGATACCAGGGGCTCGCGTCTCCCTCAGGGCGATGAAAAATCACTGGCTCAGTATCATGATCAGGTTACTACTGCAGTGTAGGGTCTGCGGTGGGAGGCTGAAACCAACATATTCTTTGGAAGCTTGAATTTCAAGTCAATGGCCCCTTTGGTGCGCTTGTTCCATGTGAATAGGTTTCATCTACTGAAATAATAATAATAATAATAATAATAATAATAATAATAATAATAATAATAATAATAATAATAATAATAATAATAATAATAATAACAATAACAATATTCTTTGGAAGCTTGAATTTCAAGTCAGTGGCCCTTTTGGTGTGCTTGTTCCATGTGAATACGTCTCATCTACTGAAATAATAATAATAATAATAAAAATAATAATAATAATAATAATAATAATAATAATAATAATAATATCACATTTACGATATAGAACCAAGAGCTGGGAAACTGTGGTTATTTAGCCATTCTGTACTGATCTGAAATTGCATACAGAAAACAGCTGTCATATTTTCACCCTTCTGTAAATTGCTGAGACAAATGAAGCATGTTCATGTAAGGGTTTTCCTTTTAAAGTTGTAACAGTGTTCAAGAATAAACAAAATTTGCATGGAAGTGAAATGATTCATTTACCTAAAACAATTATTATTTACGATGAGTATGCAATCTGGAATAAGGCAGAGTAAATGGAGTTGGACAGCAAAGTGAAAGGCGGCCAGAAGAACGGAAGAGAGGGAAAGAGATAAAAAAAACATGAAAGTACTTCAAAACACTTCAGAACCGCCTACACAGTGCTATGAAACCCACATAGCAAGGAACAATTACTACAACTCTACCCATACTGGAATGGAATGGAAAATAAAATTTAGGCCAAAGGTCAAGCTCTGGGACCTATGAGGTCATTCAACGCCGACAGGGAAACTGGGAGTAAAAAGGTTTAAAAGGTGGCACTATGAAGCAATTGTTAGGAGTAGGTGGAAAGTAAGATGAAAGAAAGAGAATATAAACAGAGGTACAGTAAGAGGAATGAAAGGGGTTGCAGCTAGGGACCGAAGGGACGCTGCAAAGAACCTCAAGTAATGCCTACAGTGCACCCATGAGGTGCACTGATGACACTACTCCCCCTACGGGGCACAGTGCAATATTTCAATGCGTATGATACAAATCTTGAGTATTTTCTGTAAGTTCCTTTATAAAATAAGAACAAGGACCAACACATCACAAGATTTCAGTTAAGGGACGTTTTTTAAAGTACACTGAAAATGAAAGATATGATAAAATCAAAACTGTAGATTTGATCTAAAATTGTTATACACTAAACTTCCAGAAGCTGACAATCGTGGAATGTTGTCAGTTTGATTTTTCTATTTTGTTTCTTTATGTTAACAATTGCATTGGCATAGGAAATTGGAATGCAAAATTTAGGCCAGAGGCCAAGCGCTGGGACCTTGAAGTCATTCGCGCTGAAAATAATGTCGAAGCAACTGTTAGGTGAGGGTGGAAAGTAAGATGGAAGAAAGAGAATATGAATGAAGGTGCAGTAAAAGGAATGAAAGAGGGTGCGGCTAAGGGCCGAAGGGACGCTGCAAAGAGCATTAAGTAATGCCTACAGTGTACCGCCTGAGGTACACTGACAGCACTACCCAATGGAGTTCACCAACTCCTGAAAATTCAGTAGTCTATAAAAAACCTTATCATTCTGGTACTTAAATGACTTGTTTCCCTTATAAAAAATATTCATCCCAAACGTTAAAAAAACATCTCCATTTCTGGCGTTTGCAACATCAGACTGACCTTAGAACTGAATAAAAAAAAAAAGTCATGTTATGACTGACCATTTGTAAATGAACTGGACTTAACCTTCAAGAGACGGCAACATTTTAAACGGATTATTTTTTCCCCTTCCTGTGTTTTGACTTATATAAATTTAGCCACTTATATAAATAGATCTGTAAGCGAACCTTCACAATTTAAAAACAAGTAAAAAATGCGCCGAAGTTTCTTCGGCGCAATGGAGTTTTCTGTGAAGCTGCTACAGCGTATAATCGAGGTCACAGAAAATATTCTCTCTTTCGGTGGTCTCGGTATAATGCTGTTTGAGCTGCGGCCCCTGAAACTTTAACCAAGGCCCCGTGGTGGC
>NC_089792.1:5061575-5091575 GCF_040412425.1 Macrobrachium rosenbergii | reverse complement strand
TATATGAAAAAAAAAAAAGAGATAAACACCAACTCATAAATAAAAATGGTTACAAAAAACAGAGGAGGAGACTGCTGAGGAAAGCTTTCTTTTCTCAACCTTGACGCTCCTGGTACATTCAATGTAACCCCGTTCCTCTGTTAGCAGAATGTGGATCACTTGCTCCTCCTCCTCCTCCTCCTCTTCCTCCTCCTCCTCCGTAGTTTGCAATCCTACTGAGGTTTCCTTCCTCAAAGCCCCAATCCCTGCACAAAGTCAACTACATCCTATGAGTAAAGGGATTGCACGTTTAAGTGGCAAGTACAGAGGGTGAGACTTGAGTAAGTTCCAAGTTTACAAAAATGGGAAGAATCGTCACAAAACTTGAATAAATGTCAAGTTGAAATGTCAAGGACCGATATAGTAAAATAATACTTCAGTATGTTCACGTTCAAATGGAAAGACCGGGAACGAAACGAATAAGTTTCAAGTTAAAATGGCAAGGACAGAATCAAAACTTGAGTAAGTTTCAGGTTGAATGGGCACGAACCCCCAGAAAAAACTTGAGTAAGTTTCACGTTCAAATGGCAAGTCCCGACAAAAGAAACTCGAATACTTTCACGTTAAAATGGCAATACTTGAGTAAGTTTCAGATTAAAATGAAACTGAGTAAGTTTCAGGTTAAAATGAAACTTGAGTAAGTTTCAGGCTAAAACAGTCATATCTAAACGAGAGAGAATCTTTAGTCGCAAATTTCTCTTGACCTTAAAAGGGGTGATGACAGAGCCCCTTTTTTTCTTTTAAACTAACAAGAAGTCCTTAAAACAATCCTCCAGTTAAAAGAATCCTACGAGAATCCCCCAGTTAAAAGAATCCTATAAGAATCCTCCACTTACAAGAATCCTATAAGAATCCTCCAGTTAAAAGAATCCTATAAGAATCCTTCAGTTAAAAGAATCTTATAAGAATCCTCCAGTTAAAAGAATCCTATAAGAGTCCTCCAGTTAAAGGAATCCTATAAGAATCCTCCGGTTAAAATAATCCTATAAGAGTCCTCCAGTTAAAATAAACATATAAGAATCCTCCAGTTAAAAGAATCCTACGAGAATCCTCCAGTGAAAAGAATCCTATAAGAATCCTCCACTTAAAAGAATCCTCCAGTTAAAAGGATCCTACAAGAATCCTCCAGTTAAAAGAATCCTACAAGAATCCTCCACTTACAAGAATCCTATAAGAATCTTCCAGTTAAAAGCATCCTATAAGAATCCTCTAGTTAACGGAATCCTGTAAGAAATCTCCAAGAATCCTCCAGTTAAAAGAATCATCCAATTAAAAGAGTCCTATAGGAATCCTCCGGTTAAAATAATCCTATAAGAATCCTCCAGTTAAAAGAATCCTATAAGAATCCTCCAGTTAAAAGAACCCTATAAGAATCCTTCAATTAAAAGAATCCTATAAGAATCCTACAGTTAAAAGAATTCTATAAGAATCCTCCAGTTAAAAGAATCCTATAAGAATCCCCCAGGTAAAAGAACCCTACAAGAACCCTCCAGTTAAAAGAATCCTAAAAGAATCCTATAAGAATCCTCCAGTTAAAAGAATCCTACGAGAATCCTCCCGAGAAGCTCATAACCTTCGGCGAGCAGGAACCAACCAGTGCTCGAATTGGTATCCTTTCCACTTTCACAAGCCACGGGGCGTGGAGGGGGGGGTAAGGATGGGAGGGGGGTAGGAAGCCTTCGTCATTAGTCACTGTTGGACGAATCTTATCCTTTTCTTAAGAAAACAGTTATTTAAACTTTTATTTTTCATTTATTTTGCCGAGTTGTTGCTTTCATTTTTCTATTACGGTCTATTTGACATTAACCTGAGTTAAACTCTGGATGCTGAGATAAAAACATATTTGCTGTCACGACGCTGCCTATGCATGTAACGTAATCACTAAATCGTATTAAATTACAACACACACACACACACACACACATATATATATATATATATATATATATATATATATATATATATATATATATATATATATATATTTATATACAATATATATACACAAATTTAAATATATACAAATATATATAATACATATACAAATATATATACTATATATACATTATATATATATATGTATATAATATATATGTATGTATGTATGTATATATACTGTACATACACACATACATACCAATAAGGAGTGGTTCCAGTTACGAAGATAAAAATATCACTAGAAGACAAAATAGATTTATAGATCCATCCATGAACTGCCGAATCAAGAATGACCTCCAGTTAGCTGAAACATTTCAAATATTTCCTGGTCAGTCAGTCCAAGCTTAACTGCCACTGCGCCGGAAATTAACGGGTCTACCCAAAAATTTCATCCCCCAGAAGCACCAATGGCTTGGGATACAAGTGCACCTTGACCAGGGGACACGCGAGAGCCTGGTGGATGGTTGTGGACCCTTTGGTGGCGGGAAATGCCTCTTCTCATGAATGAAGGATGGGGCTCGTCCCTAGAGGTCAATGTGGGTAGTATTTTTGTTGTTGTTGAGTGCCAGGAAATAAAACAATAGCATGACTGGAGACTGATGTCTGTAGCGCGCATACTTTGTAGTCTTGTAGATCAAAGAGGAAACGCAAACACAAATACACACACACATACATAAATATGCACACACATATATATACATATATATAAATAAATAAATATATATATTTACATATATTATATATACATATATATATATACAGTATATATATATATATATATATATATATATATATATATATATATATATATATATATATATATATATATATATATTATACTGGATAATCTATTTACAAACAACAACTGTTCCGTGCAATAATTCGAGAGGTTACACTGGATTACTTCCAGCTCATGAACTACATCAAGGCTCACAACATTTTCCGGTCCACAAGACCTCTCAAATCCTGTCGAAGCTACTACGCCTTACTTCAGCATCTCAACTTAAATCATTCTTACATAATTAAAGA
Organism: Macrobrachium rosenbergii; assembly: GCF_040412425.1. NCBI lineage: Eukaryota > Metazoa > Arthropoda > Malacostraca > Decapoda > Palaemonidae > Macrobrachium > Macrobrachium rosenbergii. The sequence continues at coordinate 5,088,569 of NC_089792.1, read as the reverse complement.
AAACCAGTATTAATATAGTATAAATAGTTAAAACTAAAATAGATTAGTAACAATATAGTACTATCACTTAAAACTAAAATTTGAGCTCGACGATTGAAAAACAATTTAATATGTCTTGCTTTCATATTGCACAAGAATTGCTTGAGATGAAACTGCAACTGGAATTGTTTATTGCACTGTCAGCTGGATTATTGAGTAATAGACCGAATAATCTTATGGAAAGCTTCGTACTGATTACTGATTGTTTTAATAGTCTAATAAAACTCATTCCTCAATAATAAACACACATGAGATTGAAGCTAAGTAACAGTCCTCCCAAATATAAAGATTATTATCACTGTGTAGACTAATTTGTTCAGTTACTGGCCTCAAATATGTTAGTATAAACGAGGTAAAGAGGTTCGTATAATTTAGATTTTACCATCTAGATTTTAAGGAGACTCATACGATTAGGGAACGTAAGCCGATAAAAATAACCTTCAGAGAGAGAGAGAGAGAGAGAGAAGAGAGAGAGAGAGAGAGAGAGAAATGACTACACAGAGTGCAGAAAAACGAGCTGTACATAACTATATAATCAGGGGATGTAGGCCTAAAAAATCGAGGAAGTTATAGCGAGAGAGAGAGAGAGAGAGAGAGAGAGAGAGAGAGAGAGAGAGAGAGAGAGAAATGATTACACAGTGCAGAAAAACGAGATGTACATAACTACGGTATATCTTTACAACTTCCCTATTTGATCTCCGATTTCCTAGACCACAAAAAATAACGCCAGTTAAAAAAGTCTTGGTACGCATCTCACGTAAGACTGGGGGAGGTGGAGGAGGAGGTGATCAGATTTCGAAAAAGTAAACTGTTCTTTCTTCTGACGTCACCCAAACGAACGCAAAGAGTGATCTGGAAATGTTCCATGCAAAATAATAGCAAACCCTGACCGCAATTGAAGCGTAATGATAATAACTTGTAATGGAGAAGAAAAAACAAATGTTCCTAAATATACCCAACTGGTAACAGCCGTCAAGGTCGGCCAGGTGTGGGACGGGGTTATATAAGGGAGTTGTTCGGTCTAGTCCGAGTTAGTGGAGCAAGAAGCACGTTTACGCCATGAGGTCCTTGGTAGGTTCGAGCTACGCTCCCCCACATAAGTCTAAGTAACCAAAACCATTGTCACTAATCCTGTTCTAACCTTTAGCTATACTGGCTTTAATGAGACTCAGATATTCCTTAACACTTAACGCTGTGGTTGATGAAGCGGTTCGTCCTGGAACGATGCGGATTGTTATCATTTTCCTCTCCCTCTCTCTCTCTCTCTCTCTCTCTCCCTCTCCATCTTGATGAAAGGTCACACACGATTAACCGTTGTTGCTCGTCATTTTCATGAGGTCGCTTTGCAACTCGGGGGCAGTCCGTCACGCACGTAGACAGACAGACACTCTCCCAGCTGCTGCAACGAGTTTTCCATTTTGTTCGAGGCACTCCGTTCCCAGACGTAGAACCGAAAGTGAAATGCTCGAGGCCGCCAGTGATGTCGGTTATAAACAATAATAATTCAATTTCTTTCTTAGAAAATCAGTGAAGACCTCGATGACTTAAGTAACCGCATGAATAAGCAAACCGTTTCGTGCACCTGAATTAATAAGATGAAAAGCAAAAAGACTTGGTATTGAACTCGCCCTCATTCTTCAAGTGAAAGGCTACAACTTGTGATCTATTGTGGGACAATGTGCCTCTCTTGTCCGCTATGCTGGGCGTAAGATCTCTGATACTGTAAGTACCGAATATTCTTCTCTGTGCTTTCGGGAACGCTGCGAACTTCTTTGCATGAACATCCTCACTGTAATAAACAAGTGGTTCTGTGAATTTTAGACTCATTAAATTTAGCTACTATTTGCAATGCACCTTTGCATCAATTTACTGAGTTCAGAGTTGGTTGATATTACAATGCCTTTTAAACATGGGTTTTCGACTGGTACATTCCAAATGTCTGTGATATCGCCATTTTCATTCGTTTATTAGTGTGAATGTAAACGTATCTTTTAATACCTGATACCTAATACCCACAGTTTACCTAGCGGATAATAGAGCAGAATTCTGACCAGACAAGGAAAAGTAGACAGTGCCTCGATGAATATTCCGTCCATGGCTGAACACCAATACTGTCATGACGGAAGACAGAATTCTCTTCTCTAACAAAACTAAAAGAATAGAATGGAGGCAAGGAATTGTGGGGAGGGGGAGGGGGGGTGTTTGTGATCAGTGTGCGTGGAAAACAATTGCGCAGCAAACGTCAGAGTTCATGGCCAATGCTTTTGTGTTTGACATTTTACACTAACCTCAACGGCTCTCCGAGTTCTCTCATGTTTTTTCAGACGTACTTGGAGATAATATGAAACCTTTAAAACATATGTGTATATATAAATTATATATATTTATGTGTGTGTGTTTTTATATATATATATATATATATATATATATATATATATATATATATATATATATATATATATATATATATATATATATATATATATATATATATATATATATATATATATATATATATATATAATGCTTATTTATTTACTAGATGTAGCTCACAGAAAATCTCTAACAACACAAATGTCATCATTCGCCTCCCAACAGATTTTGCTGTGTGTGGTGGGCGCTGCCTTTGCCCAATTCGAGTCGGGATTCGTCAAGATCCTTCAGGACAAGCGATACCAGGACGGAGGCGCCTTCGGGAACTTCCGTGACCAGGAGGACGGCATCAAATACTTCGAGGAGACAGACGCCAACAACATCCGACGGGGATACTGGGAATATCCTTCAGCTGACGGGACACTCCTCCGCACGGAGTTCGAAGGTGAGTTTCCCAATGTGAGGTCCTTGTTTTCTTGAATAGAATACAATATACGATTCCATGAGGTCATCCAGCGCTGAGGGGAAAACTGAGTACAAGGCTACAAAGGTGTAACAGGAGGAAAACCAGAGCAGTTGCACTCTGAAACAATTGTTAGAAGAAGGTGGAAAGTAAGATGGAAAAAAAGAATATGAACGGAGATACAGTAAAAGGAATAAAAAGGGTTGCAGCTAGGTGCCTAAGGGACGCCGCAAAGGACCCCAAGTAATGGCGTTTGTCTTCTTAATTGAAATCCTCGGGAAAACAAACGCAAACATTAATATTCAATTTCATGATAGTTAACCTTAATTTGACTGATTGATTGAGTGACTGACTTCTCTTTCTCTTCTTCTCGCAGCTGGTCCAGGCATCGGGTTCCGCATCACCAGCTCTAACCACCAAGCCCCTACGCCCATCGCTCAGCCCCAACCCCAGTTCCAGCCCGTTCCTCAGCCCGCCCCGGCACCTGTACCAGTTCCCACAGCAGCCCCCATTCCCGTCGCAAGACCAGTCCACAACCCCATTCCCGTCCACAACCCCATCCCCGTCCACAACCCCATCCCCGTCCACAACCCCATCCCCCTCTTCACAACCACAACCCCAGGACCCCAGAACCTCTTCGACTACCCAGGTAACCTCGAGTTCTCAAGGTCGTCCCAAGGACACCGGTTCAAATTCACTGCTGCCTAAGTACCTCCCGCCGAAGTATTTCAACTTCTACCTTGTCTTCTCGCTGTTGCTCAGCCTCCCTCTCATCCTGTTTATCATCTTCGCTCTCTTCTTCTTCGTCCTGACCTTACTGGTTTCTACTTGCTACGTCCTCCTGCCTTGCACCTCCTGATTCGCTTTTTTGCATTTCTCTCTCCTCCTTCTCCTTCTCAATTCTCTCTCCTTCTCCTTCTCCTTCTCCTTCTCCTCCTCCTCCTCCTCCTTCTAGTGACTCTTTCCGGTCGTTGATTAAGTCGTTGTCTTTCCCCCGGGGGGAAAGCAGTTCGCCCGCCCGAAAGTAAACCCACGTCCTGGTTTCGTCCGCCCTTGATGGGCACAGAAAATAACACCCCCATCCGCTGGTTTCCTCCGCCCGCGATGGGCGTAGATCATCCACCCACAGCGCGATCGTAAAACTGGGCAATTCGAGAGTTGGAAAGAGGGAGAAGGAATATCTTTCTCCAGTCATTCCTTGCTCTGGCTTCCTTCCTCCACTATGACCCCCCTGACCTCGGCAATCGTGAGATTGTGGCATCAAGCCCCTGCTACCGTGTAAGGTAGAATCTAACGCCATTACTGTTGTTTTCTAGTCTAAGTTTCCACAGGGTACAATTCATCAATTAATTTTTTTATTTTAAATATTCTTCGTGATCGGGAATTGCGACAATTTCTGATGACGAAAGACAATTGAGACACTGAGATAACAAAAAAAAATTAATAAATAAAAAATACTTTCGTTCATGAAACAATACAAATGTCGAAATGAATTCCGATCTTGCGCCGCGTGTGCAATGGCGTGACGTCACTTGCTACAATGTACAAAGTTTTTGTTCTTCTCCAAACTGGGTCACTGACGTCATCTAGATGCGACATGCCCGTAAATACAGCGATATAAATTACACTACTACCAATCCGTTGCCAACTTCGAAGGGCATTACGTTGTATAACAGATTTGTATCATAAAGTTAAAAAAATTGTTCCGAAAAAAAATTCATGTTGAATATTGTTTGAAAGACAAAAAAATACATATAAGAAAACCCTCATAGAAATTATTATATAGTTTCGTGAGCAATGTAACATAACAGATCCCCTTGAAATAAAACCCATAAAAATTCTTGTACAGTGTTATTCTTCGTACGCACATACATTCTTACCATGTTGACGAATGTGCACACATGGTGTGTGTGTGTGTGTACTTATGAATAACTGTGTACAGAACGTGTATACATGCACAGAAACAGTACACAGCTGTGTATGAGTCGTTGGATGTATATGGATGTACACACAAAACTGAAGGCAGACAACTTTATAAAAAATAGACAACTTTATAAAAAATAAAAGCTGATATTCGTTTGTTAAAGTCAAAAAAGTGAAAACTCAATATTCGAACGTCAGTCAAAACGAAAAATTTTTAAAAATAAAAATAAAATCGTTTCAATCAAATATGATATTGAGAAGGATAGCTCAAAAGTCCTTCGCCGATGTTGAATGAAAGAAAAATCTGCCGCCTAAAAATTATGAATTCAGTATTTGAATATTAAAAAATATTCTTCGCTAAAATCGGTTGTTTTTGGTAATGTTCAGTCTCTGAAAATGCCAAAAGTCATTCGCTAAAATCAGCTGTGTTTTTTGGTTAAAAGTTACTCACTAAAATCAGTTGGTAAAAAACTAAAAAAGTTACTCGCTAAAATCAGCTGTGTTTTTTGGTTAAAAGTTACTCTTTTAAAATCGGTTTGTTTTTTGGTAAAAAGCCAAAAAAGTCACTCGCTAAAAATCAGCTGTTGGTTTTGATTAAAAGTGATTCGGTAAAATCGTTGTTTTCGGTAAAATTCCGCCTCTGGAAATACCCAAAAAACTCACTTGCTAAAATCAGCTGTTTTGAGGTTTAAAAATTTATCATCAGCAAAAGGAAAAAAATTGAATGTACCCGTCTGATAACTCCATCCATCCATTATGGGTCAGTTGTCATAATAAATGTTAAAAACCCTAATGAAAACTCCACCCGATATGTGTCCGTTTTACCTGTTGAAAACCCCAATCTTTTTGCCACATTGCACGTCTGAGATGCCTTGAAGAAACGATTTTCCTTCACCTGATGTGAAGGTAGGTCCCTTTATGGAATTGCCCGATCTTGAACCTCTGTCATGAGAGGTGTGCCAATCTTATGTATTTTTGTACAGTCAGTTCTGTAAATAAATTATTAAAACCTGGTCGAGTTTTTTCCTTTCAACCTTGCAACACCAGCATTGCATTGAGACAACAAAAATCTACATTGTTATTATTATTATTATTATTATTATTATTATTATTATTATTATTATTCAGAAGACGAACCCTATTCATATGGAACAAGCCCACCAAAGGGGCCACTGACTTGAAATTCAAACTTCCAAAGAATATTATGGTGTTCACTTGAAAGAAGTAACAGAAGGTAATAGGAAATGCAGACAGAAGAGACCAGTTGTTAGAAGAGAAAAAAATAAAAAAAAATTACAAATTAATAAACAAATAGATGAAAATGTACGTAAAATATAAAATACAAGAATTGCTTTAGGGTATTAATGCATTGCATAATAGGCTTATATGATTATGGTCTTGTTGTTCAGAAGAATGTTAATAGTTCTGCAGTTCTCACAAGCCTATATGAGATTCTGAAATGAATTTTTTACGTCAAGTCATCAACACAATATTCATCAGAAATTTTAGCAAGGTTGGGAAAAAATAAAAATATTTTAAACTAAACTGAACATTCAGAGAAGTCAAAATACAGTGCAGTATGTTCTCAATAATTATGCTTAGACGGAATAAGGCAACAATTATACGGTAATGGATAACAAAACAAGAACGCAAATATTCAAACGTTTGCGAATCTTAAAACACTGGAATGATAAGAAATTTTCATCATAAACCGACAAAAAAAAAAAAAAATCCACAGTTTTAACTGAAACCAGTAATTTTTCTTTGGTCCAACTCAGTGAAAAAAAAAAAAAAAGAATTTAGCTCTAGAGTTTAAATAGTTTAAAAAAAGGGCCACAAGGACGCCTGGATGCTGCAACAGTGCGCCCGCCCTCAGGACAACAAGGCAAAAAAATAATAATAAATAAATAAATAAAAAATAGAGGTGAGAGCAGATATTACTCAAAGGTCGTCCTCAAAGGCATCTTGCTTTGTGTAGATGCACAAAGGGTCAAGGACGAACTGCAAGGAGTCTAAAAAGATAATGATTTAGTCTTATTTTCCTATTCCTCTGATAACCACAAGCCTATTTTGTAAATGGGACTTGAGAGGTTCAGGCAAAGATGCAATGCGCTGCTACCCTAACATAATAATCCTTGTTATTTTAATAATTTATTTACATTTTTATCTATTTATTTATAAATTTGTTAATTTATCTGTTTTTTCTAATAACTGGTCTCCTCTTTCTCTATTTCTCAATATATTCTGTTACTTCTTTCGAATGAACAAAATATTCTTTGGAAGCTTGAATTTCAAGGCAATGGTCCTATGATGGCCTCGTTCCAAATACGAATAAGGTTCGTCTTCTGAATAATAATAATAATAATAATAATAATAATAATAATAATAATAATAATAATAATACTGACTATCTTGACTTAGAACCTTCTAAATAAATCTACTCAACTAAACAAGACAGCAATTAATGAAAAGAGACATTATAAATATGTATCGTCATTTCTATCAGCTAAAAGTTGTGTAAAGACAACTACAGCAGATTCAGGATTTCACAAGAAGACCCCGAGACGAGAGAGGAGGGGAAAGGGAGGGGAGGATCAGAGGGGGGGGGGGGAGAAGCGGAAGTAAACCCGACGAAATGGGAGTGATCCTTTATATACTTATAAAAAAAAAAAAAAACAGTTCATATGCCCTCGAATTAGCGATATCAGCCGAAGGACAATCTCTTTAACTGCTCCAGTCAAGAGGTTTGTAAATATAAATTTAGTTTTACTTTCTCTTAGATTGTTTTAATTTAATTGTTTCCTCAAAGAGTAACAGATAACATGAAGCCCATTTCGAGACATATAGGCGTATACAAAAATACTTCACAACCCACATTAGCTGTTTCCTTTCAAATGAAACGAAGAACTTTCGTAATTTCAAGATATATGGGCTATGTTTAACCCCATTAGCTGTATGAAACGAAGAACTAGTCATTTTAAGACAAGTCATAAAAATGCACTTGGCATTAACTGTTTCACTTCCACTGAAACGAAAAGTATTTCAAGACAACCTTCACAGCCCACATTAGCTGTTTCCCTTCAACTGAAACGGAGAACTAGTAATTTTAAGACATACATAGGCCTATACAAAAATATACTTCACAACCCACATTAGCTGTTTCCCTTCAACTGAAACGAAGAACTAGTAATTTCAAGACATATAGGCCTAAACAAAAGTACTTCACAACCCACATTAGCTGTTTTTAAGATCTAATCATTTTATATTATTACAGGCATTAGCTGTTTCTGCAAATGAAACGAAGAACTTTTGTCATTTCAAGACCCAACATTCACAACCCACATTAGCCCATTCAACTGAAAAAATTTAAGACATAATATATACAGGCCTTTTCAAAAGTACATCACACCCAACATTAACTGTTCCCCTTCAAATAAAAAGAAAAAATTTCGTAATAGCAACCAAAGCACGATAAGTTCTGAGTTCTGACCTTGCAATGCAAATGTCTACACCCAGAACCGTGACTTCAGAACCCGAGTTTCAAACGGGTTTTGACACAAGAACCGGTTTCGGTGACTTCTCTCTGAGCGAGAATGGCGGCTGACGAGATTTAAGCGCTGTTAACTGAGACACGCCCCATGAATACACGGAAGCCATTACAGATCTGGTTTTCGACAGAAGCAGCGTCAATGAGCGTGAATCACAACTCCTGAAATGGAGGTTGTCGCTCTGAAATCTATACAGGACACTGGTAAAAGGACCTGAATGCATTAGGAAGCATCGTGAATATGCGGGCGGAAACGCCTGGGTATTTAATACGGTAAACCGACAGCCTTCACGGATTCTGAACTCGAAATGTGATGACATACGACGTTATTCGGGGACTTTTAAAACTTTTTTTTTTTTAAAGTCACAAGGGAAAAAGTCAATTTTTGCTAGGGAAAAAGTCACAGGAAAAAAGTCATTAATTTATGGTGGCCTGTAATAAAGTCACAGGGAAAAATTTACAATATTTCTTGGGGGGTCATTATCTTTATCATATTTACAGTCTTTTGTTTATGTGTTCACGGAAATCCCAAACGGGCTTGTACTAAACACGTCGCAAAGGTGGATACATACCGGGTTAAAACCCTTAGGGGTCACTATCTAGGAAAAATTAAAGTAACTTTTTTTACTGTGACTTTTTTACCTGTGAATTTTTTTACCTGGATTCAGAAAATCAAAATATTTGATAAACTTGCACTTGTCAGCATCAAAAGGCACGTGCTTTGAACAACAGCATGAAATTGATATTGATGAGGTTCTGAAAACCATAGACATGCTAGAAACCTAGACATTTTCTGTGACACTTTGGTACGAAAGGACAAAACTATACAACACAAAACGCTATGAATCTGATGATCTTAGTGTCTACTGTACTGCGTCTCAAACACTGAAACAGAAGACACAGCAGAACGAATCATCAGTAAATCTAGAAAATCTAGAACCGCTTACATTTGTATGAACTGATTCCTCTACGGGAAAAATAATCAGTGGAAATTCAACCGCTTTCACAGAGACTGGAATACCAAGTTTAGGCCACAGGCCAAACCCTGTCACCTATGAAAGGGAAGCTGAAAATAAAAAGATTTTAGAAAGTGTAAAAGGAGGAAAACATCGCCGTTTGCACTATGAAAAACTTGTTAGGAGAGGGTGGAAAGTAAGATGGAAAAAAGAGCATATGAACGGAGTTACAGTAAAAGGAATGACAGGGGTTGCAGCTAGGCGTCGAAGGAACGCTGGAAGGAAACCTTAAGTGATGCCTACAGTGCACCACATGAAGTGGACTCTTTAATGGAAACCAGAAAATAGCGGAGATTATGAAGCCATCTTTCTCATTATCTTATGGCAAGTTACCAAAAGATGCATTAAATACTAAACACGCCAGAATTGGTTATAGTCGTGGGCTAGAATAACGACTGCAACTATATTCAATAACAGTCCTTCAGAGATGCTGTTTTCAAATCTAAATATAATTTTAATTTGTTTAAATTTACCTTTCATCGCCAAATCTCGATGTATACCTTGTTAAGAATAGAACTGAACAGAATATAAGAATTTAGGACAAAGGCCAAGCGCTGGGACCTTTGAGGTCATTCAGCGCTGAAACTGAAATTGACAGTAAAAAGGTTTGAAAGGTGTAAAGGGAGGAAAAGTTAAGTATATCTTAGTTTAACCAGACCACTGAGCTGATTAACAGCTCTCCTAGGGCTGAAGGATTTGATTTATTTTACGTGGCTAAGAACCAATTGGTTTGTTAGCAACGGGACCTACAGCTTATTGTGGAATCCGAAACATTAAGCGAGAAATTAATTTCTATCACCAGAAACAAATTTGTAAAGGGAGGAAAACCTTGCAGTTGCACTATGAATCAATTGTTAGGAGAGGGTGGATAGCAAGATGGAAGAAAGAGAATATGAACGGATGTACAGTAAAAGGAATGAAAGGGGTTGCAGCTAGGGGCCGAAGGCACGCTGCAAAGAACCTTAAGTAATGCCTACAGTGCACCTACTACCCTGTTAAGGCTGGTATTATAAATTCATTTTACAATACTTCAAATGGGTATCTTTATACTTTTATCGTGGATGGATTTGCCTTTATTTTAACTGTTCACAAGTTATTTCAAGCTAAGTTGTAAATCACAAAACGACTGAAAAATACAGGTTTCCAAAAAAGCACACCATGTAGGAACCCAGCGCAGTTACTTGGGAACTCATGTTTCCCAAAAAATGATATTCTTATATTAAAACTGAATCGAAAATATGGAACGCGATGAATGTATGAATAAAGGCAATACCACGAAGGAAAATGGAACATCGGGTGGTGCTAGGCCTTTCGACTTGCTGTCCTTTACTTACCAGAGAGTGTCTGCTAAATAAAGGACAGTAAGTCGAAAGGCCTCCTAGCACCACTCCGTCGTTTCACTTACCTTCGTGGGATTGCCTTTATTTATTCTCGTATGTATTGATGTCCTTGAATTATCTAGTTTAAAAAGGCGCTTAAGTTATGGTGGATTTCCTTCTACACATGAATCTTTTCCTGACAAAATCCTACACTTTTGTTTTTGGCTACTGCCAGTCTGTTTTTAAAATACTGAAATAAAAGGGGATTAAAAACGTTCTTGATCAGCAACTGTGAAACGATTGAAAATAGAATTTTGGTAGTAATCCTTTTTAATGCCTTTTCTGAAAAGTTGAAAAGGTTGCTGAGTAATGAGAAAGTCAGCTTTCAGTTTACAAAGTTGTTAAACAAAGCCTTTGCTTCGACCATTGTGAAACTTATTTTTATATTTTTAATCGAGTTTCATATCTATACACTAGCGGATCCAGGAGGGGGCACCTGGGCACGTGGGCCCCCATGAAAAATAATGACAAAATAACAACACTGATAATTTAGATAACAAATGAGAAATAATATACACATATATGTGTGTGTGTAAAATATGAAAATTGGTGGGCCCCCATGAAAATTTTCTGAATCCGCCAGTGTACCTATACATTTCACAATGGCCTGCCCATCAGCCAACATGAGACAGGAAGAAGCGAGATGAACAGGTGGAACATCTTATCATCTTTCCTTTTAAAGCAGACGTGGGAAGCTACAAGCCAGTCACTGATACAGGAGTGTCTGCCCAGGCAGACGAAGAACAATGAACAACAGATTGCGCAAGACGGTGGTCCTCTTGGAGAGATGGGGCGAGGAGTCTCCATGAAAAAGCTAGCATGCTCTCAAGGTTAGCAGTCCACCATCCCACCGTCGTTCGCCCGTTGCCCAATGCCCCACAATACCACAATGCCCCAATGCCCAAGCAAGCAGTGAGCAATGACGTAAGATATTCCAGGCTCATTCTGGACGTGAAAATAGTGATTCCAGTTTCCCTTCCATTACAGGAAGGGATGTGAACATAGAATTTAGGCCTAAGGCCAAGCGCTGGGACCTATGAGGTCATTAAGCGCTGAAGGGGAAATTGAGAGTAAAAGGTTTGAAAGGTGTAACAGGAGGAAAACCTCGCAGCTGCACTATGAAACGATTGTTAGGAGAGAGTGGAGAGTAAGATCGACGAACGATATGAACGGAGGTACAGTAAAAGGAATAAAAGGGGTTGCAGCTAGGGGCCCAAGGGACGCTGCAAAGACCCTTAAGTAATGCCTACAGTGCACCACCTGAGGTGCACCGACGGCACTACCCCGCCTACGGGGATCACAGGAAGACACGAATTCAGATGATGTTGATTTCTCGTAATGAATCTGGCCTTCAAATAATGTTTCGCTTCTAATCGCATTCCCTTACTCTGCAAACAATGAGTGACCTCGCCTCGTTAAAATGGGATATATAACGGTTCATAATTCAGTCGATTATACAACAGAGAAGGAAATAACTGGCATATCACCTTGCAATTATTACAACCGGATGTTCAACATTTAAGATTGGGGACCTTCAGATCTTCTTGATTAGTGTTCTTTGTCTTAAACCAGAACTTGAAGCAGAATGTTGATGTTAAGTATTCTTACTTCTTCGATAATTTTATTCAATCTTATTTTTCCTTGCATACGAAAAATCAAAATGACAAAAAGTATGAATAATATTACCGAATCAGAAACCTATAATCATTACCAGCTACAGAATCGTATTAAAGAATTAAAGTTAAAAAATATTGGACGAGTACATATATAATATAGAGTCTTCTCTATTCGTCTTGTAATCATTTTTTCATCAATATGTGGTTGGCATATCAAGTTTCCTCAGGACATATAAAGATTTTATGTTGTCTTATGATTATTTCCTCTAAAACGTTAGAAGAAATAAACCTAAGACAAAAATTATTATTATTATTATTATTATTATTATTATTATTATTATTATTATTAGGAAAAGCAGCACAGGCGTTAGCATCTGCGACAGATGTTTGTATTAGTTTAATTTTACGTTTTTTTAAAACTGCCATCTTATAAATTTACTTATCCACGAATTATATATGTACTTGTACACCTTTTTTAGCTTTTATTTTTTTTTAAATGCCGTGGACACATCTATAATCTTCAACGCTACTGTCCTCAAAGAATCCTCCCTAATAATAATAATAATAATAATATAATAATAATAATAATATAATAATAATAATAAATAATAATAAATAATAATAATAATAACAATAATAATAATAATAAAAAATAATAACAATAATACTAATAATAATAAAAATAATAATAATAATAATTAGAGAATCCTCTCCTTCCTACTTATTTATAGTGAGTTTTTGTCATTCTTCTGGCGATTCCGTTTTCTGTGGGACAAAAGCAACGCAATAGTTGAATTATTCATGACATTCACTTAAGGTCATCAACACACAACAGATGTTTTCGTTTTACATATGAAAAAAAAATTATACAATCACACGAATGGAATATAATTAGAATGCAAAATTCAGGCCAGAGGCCAAGCGCTGGGACCTATGAGGTCATTCTGCGCTGGAAAATAACGTTGAAACAATTGTTAGACAAGAAGGCGGAGAGTAAGAGGGAAGTAAGATGAAATGAACGGAGGTACAGTAAAAAGAATGAAAGAGGTTGCAGCTAGGGGACGAAGGGACGCCGTGAAGAACCTTATGCCTACAGCGCACTGCTTGAGGTGCACTGATGGCACTATATCCCTACGGGGGATAGGCCACCACCGGCCCGTGGTTAAAGTTTCATAGGTCGCCATTCATACAGCATTATACCGAGACCAACGAAAGATAGATCGATTTTCGGTGGCCTTGATTATGCGCTGTAGCGGCTGTACAGAAAACTCGATTGCGCCGAAGACACTTCGGCAAATGTTTTACTTGTTAATTCTATTTCCCACTTCCAAATGCTGATCTTATCAGATATCCATCAGCCTGATTTACACTTTATTATTATTATTATTATTATTATTATTATTATTATTATTTTATTATTATTATAATTGGCATTCTTTTAGGTTCTATTATTATTATTTATTTTGTAGAAGACTTTTTCTTGCGGACTTCTCTTCAGTGGAGGTGCGTTAACAGCTCGCCTATATTTGTCATTTCATTCAAAATCTGGATTCTGCTTCTTTTATACATTCCACTAAGATCTGCTTGTCATCAGTACAATCATCAGAAGGAAAATAGAAAAAGTCTTCTACAATAAATGCAGCTGAAGCAGCAATAATATTCAATAGAACCTATTATTATTATTATTATTATTATTATTATTATTATTCTAATACAGTCCACTAAGATCTGCTTGTCATCAGTACAATCATCAGAGAAGCTGTCCATCTGTTTTCTCTCTTGCTAAGCAACAATACTTCAGTCAAAAACAAAATGAATACTTGCATTAACAACAACCAACTTGCAAAATACTTCCAGTGGAATGGAATGGAATATACAGTAGAATTTAGGCCAAAGGCCAAGCACTGGCACCTACGAGGTCATTCAGCTCTGAAAGGAAAATTGAGAGTAAAAAGGTTCTAAAGGTGTAACGGGAAGAAAACCTCGAAGTTGCACCATGAAACAATACTGTTAAGAGAATATGAACGGAGGTACAATAAAGGAATGAAAGGGGTTGCAGCTAGGGGCCGAAGGGACGCTGCAAAGAACCTTAAGTAATGCCTACAGTGCACCGCGTGAGGTGCACTGACGAAACTGGCCACCTACGGGAAAAATACTCCCAGTCCTTAAACATCAAAACCCCTAATTCGATCATACGTTTGGATTCACCTAACAAGAACTTTATCTGTTAGCCTTAAATTGCTTTCAGTCCTTATGTAACAAACAGGACTGACTGTAACGGTAGAAAACACCCACTCGGTGACCTTAATGTAAATGACACTTAACTGTATCAAAGCAGCTCTAATGGAGTACTTCGGGAATCTACTCTGTATAAAATCCTTCAGGTTTCGCTCTCCAAAATAACTCTGTTTTGATGCTGAACGCGTTTCCAGTAGAAGGATGTTTATATATATAGTCCTATACCCGTACTTGACGAGATGCGTATCACTAAACCCGTGCATCTTGACAAGATGAGAGAGATCAGAGAGGTGTTACAAGAAGAAAGCACTCGCTGCAGGTGTATAAATGATTCTTCAATATAAAAATTTATTTTTCAGGAGAGAGAGAGAGAGAGAGAGAGAGAGAGAGAGAGAGAGAGAGAGAGAGAGAGAGAGAGAGAGAGGGGTGTTACACGAAGAAAGCACTCGCTGTAGGTGTATAAATGATTCTTCAATATAAAAATTTATTTTTCAGGTTCAGAGAGAGAGAGAGAGAGAGAGAGAGAGAGAGAGAGAGAGAGAGAGAGAGAGAGAGAGAGAGGGGGTGTTACACGAAGAAAGCACTCACTTTAGGTGTATAAGTGATTCTTCAATATAAAAATTTATTTTCAGGTTCACAGAGAGAGAGAGAGAGAGAGAGAGAGAGAGAGAGAGAGAGAGAGAGAGTGTTACACGAAGAAAGCACTCGCTGTAGGAGTATAAGTGATTCTTCAATATAAAAATTTATTTTTCAGGTTCAGAGAGAGAGAGAGAGAGAGAGAGAGAGAGTGTTACACGAAGAAAGCACTCGCTGTAGGAGTATAAGTGATTCTTCAATATAAAAATTTATTTTTCAGGTTCAGAGAGAGAGAGAGAGAGAGAGAGGTGTTACAAGAAGAAAGCACTCGCTGTAGGTGTATAAGTGATTCTTCAATATAAAAATTTATTTTCAGGTTCAGAGAGAGAGAGAGAGAGAGAGAGAGAGAGAGAGAGAGAGAGAGAGAGAGGTGTTACACGAAGAAAGCACTCACTTTAGGTGTATAAGTGATTCTCCAACATAAAAAGTTATTTTTCAGGTGCAGAGAGAGAGAGAGAGAGAGAGAGAGAGAGAGAGAGAGAGAGAGAGAGAGAGAGAGAGAGAGAGAGAGAGAGAGAGAAGCAAAATTTGGCTCAATTATGGTTAGGGTTACCATACAACTTGAACCAAATACAAACACTACGGCCTAATAGGCCTATCAACGCCATAATGAAGAATGGAGTGTCACGAAAAAATAGATTTTGTTTCTTTTTGTCACGAAAACTGTGAAATGCTTTATACTTTACGCATTATTCATTTTATTAGTATTTGTATGCAGTCATGATCCGCCATATATATGAAAATTTAATCAAATCACCAATATCTACTTTCAATTTCCAGCAAGAAAGATCAAACACTGAGGTGTATACCTTCATTACAATTAAAAACGGATGTCAACACAATGAAAGCAGGAAAATATAAGAGCAAGAATCAATAAATAAATAATGAAAAATTTAAATAAATACCAATGAATAATATTTACTGTAGCTGGTTACTCTCAAGCACAGAGATTGTTCTCAGCCATCAACATAATCCTTCATTTCAAATCTAGGATTTCCGGATAACTAGGCATCAATAACATTTCTCTAATGCCCTGTGTTTATAGTGAAAATAGGAATTATAATTGGTATATGAAATTTGGGCCAAAGGCCAACCCCTGGGACCTAGAGGTCATTCAACGCTGAAAGGGAAATTGAGAGTAAAAAGGTTAGAAAGGGGTAACAGGAGGAAAACCTCGCAGTTGCGCCACGAGACAATTGTTAGGAGAGGGTGGAAAGTAAGATGGAAGATAAAAACGAACGGGGGTACAGTAAAACGAATGAAAGAGGCTGAAACTAGAGGCCGAAGGGATGCTGTAAAGAACATTACGTAATGACGCGGTGCACTGAAGCCACTACCCCTCTACGGGGATGAGAGGCAATACTTCGCATTCTGCGATAATCAATGATCCAACCTCAGTGGATGCTTCGGAACACTTGAGATTTCCAGCCGTGTACAAGAGCGCTGTAAGGACTTTTAAAACAGTATCTCTGATTCTTATGCCGGGTATTCGTGTAATAAAAGCCAGTATCACTTCCTAAAACAAATGCCTTAAATGCAAATTATGAAAATTATGAGAATATACATTTCTCGAATATCGTTCATAACGTCAAGGCAAGTGTAACATGTCTAGTGTGATTTTACACAAACTTACACACATACACACACACATCTCCATAGTCGCTCCCACATTCATAGTTTAACTGCTGCATTCTGGAGGAAGACCCTGTGCGTGAAACTTCCACAACATTAGTCGATTCACGCATGTGCACAGAAAGCTCATCAACAGTGTATCGAAACTCTTACACTAAGCTTTTTATCACTTCCTCTATCGCCCTTTCCTCACCCTTTCGATTATTATTAAACCACATATACAGTTCAGTTCTCCTAAACCGATTTAACCTTCCTTCTTTCACTTACATTAAAAATCACACTTCACTTCCATAAAGGGAAGTTGGCTCAGCAATCCCTTCACATTCCTACCTTGACTTCCAGAAAATTCGCGTCTCGTCTTAATCTTTCGCACAAATCCTGCTGCCTCTCTTGTTCCACCTATTCTGGGACTCACCTCTGGTTTCATTCTACCACTATCTTTTCTATTTACTCCCAAATACATATACGAGTCTATCTCTTTATGGTTAGTCTTCTTAATAGGCAATTTCTATTCAGTTCTACTGCACGTATGGCACCTACTAAATTATTTTCAAGCAACACTTCTGCAATTCTGGAGGAAAAAAACGTAAATTGTTGCTATGTCACTATTTTCTTTGTCAGAACTTCGTCCTTGATGATAAGAATGGACACAGAAAATTAGAGCACGCAGTACTGTCTTAAAGTCATATAGTCATATATACAGTATATATATATATACATGTAATTACGCATATGTGTATACATATGTATATATATAGATATACATACATAAATAAAACTCCCAACTCATATAAGAAGCACTTCAAAACAATCGCTCCAGAAACCAACCGGGGCACGACACCCCATCATTAAGACAGGGCAGGCCTTGAGTTCATCAGTCACAAATACCAGCCCATCAGCCTTTTACACCCAAAGGACATTAGTTAAAAAAAAAGTTCTCCTTCAATGAAATATCTTCACGATTTAGTACTGATGAAAACTCAAAATAATATTGTAGACGAAATAAGAAAAAAATAAATTTAACCACAGCAGCAGATAGCTCGATTTTCTGAACTTGTTTTACATCCTGTCATTCATTTCAGAGTAAGGATGAATCTTCACTTTGTTATAAAAAATAAATTCTATAATATTACACTTTTGATACTGAAGTCTCTCAAAAGAATATTCTTGTTATGAATTTAACTTCGTTAGTCTTTTTTTTTTAAACTGAATTGAACTGAATTGAATATAGAAGTTAGGCCAAAGGCCAAGCACTGAGACCTATGAGGTCATTCAGCGCTGAAACGGAAATTGACAATAAAAGGTTTGAAAGGTGTAACAGGAGGAAAATCTCAAAGCAGTTGCACTTTGAAGCAATTGTTAGAGAGGGTGGAAAGTCAGATGGAATAAAGAGAATAGGAAAGGAGGTACAGTAAAAGGAATGAAAGAGGTTACAGCTAGGGGTAGAAGGCACGCTGCAAAGAACCTTAAGCAATGCCTACAGTGCACTGAATGAGGTGCACTGGTGGCACTATCCCCCCTAAGGGTCTTTCTTTGTAGCAGTTGGTATCAAACCGAGCTTCATCCAAAAGTTCAAGCGAAGATGCAATGCATTACTCCCCTAAAGCAATTCTCTCTGTCTTTCATAATTTGCTTAAATTTTTATCTATCTATTTATTATTTAAATCTATTTTTCATTTTAACCTCCCTTCCTTCACTTACATTAATAAATAACACCTTACTTCCTTAAAAGGAAGTTGGCTCAGCAATCCCTTCACATTCCCACCTTGCCTTCCAGACAATTCTAATACCTGATCTCTGATTTTCATCCAAGGCTATAAGATAGTTAGTATGCATTGAACTTCTTGTACAACCTCAAAGGTTCAAGCGAAGATGTAAAACATGACTGGCCAGAAGCAATCCTCCTTGTATTTTATAATTCACTGACATTTTTATCTATTTATTTATTATTTATTTTTTTTTTCTAATAGCCGAGGTTATATAAGAAATTAAAAGTCTGTTATCTCTCGCCAAAATGCTGTTTCATCGTAATGGTCAATTGTACATGTTTGTAGCAAGAAGTGATGTTTGATGAGATTTTTGTAATGCAAAAAGCAAAAACAAAAAAAAAAAGCTTATTGCTTGAATGGGTAGGATACTATACTGAGTCACAGTGCTTTGCTAAATAATATTAAAATATAATTAAACTGGACTATTACTATACAAACGAATTAAAGGAAAACATTACTTTAAAATACTGTTTGTAACTTAAAAAGAGGCCAAAATTTGTATATATATATATATATATATATATATATATATATATATATATATATATATATATATATATATTTATATATACATATATATATATATGTATACAAAATATTAGGAGCCCATAAAAATGTTAAAATGTGGAAAAAAAGCTATGTTTCAGAGACTAAACTGTCTCTCTCCTCAGGCAAATAGTGAATATATAAATTTGCCTGAGGAGAGAGAGTGTTTGGTCTCTGAAATATAGCTTTTATTTTCCACATTTTGGTATTTTTATGGGCTCCCTTGTATTTGATGGAATTCTGTTTTAACAGACAATATTTCACAGTCATATATATATATATATATATATATATATATATATATATATATATATATATATATATATATATATATATATATATTTCCTAGCATGTCACAAGCTTAAAAAAAACAGCCCAAAACTGGTTTTATAAATCTCATGAACTAAAATATAAAACCTAACGAGAGAGAGAGAGAGAGAGAGAGAGAGAGAGAGAGAGAGAGAGAGAGAGAGAGAGAGAGAGAGAGGGGCTACCCAATTCCATACGATACCCAAATGGAATATCATCAAACATCCTGTCCTTGAAAGGCCACGCCCAAGGACATTTCAGTTTCGGTAACCGGGTGGGCCACGCCCTGAGTTCCTATGCAGGGGTAACGGGATGATGTCCTGCCTCTGAAACGAAAAAGAAAAAAGGAAGAACCGGTTTTCATCGCCGGGTGGAACTTCTAGACTTGTAACATGGGGCTGCTGTTGAGTAGTTCTATTAAACTAGAATAGATACAGCTTAGTTAAATAGCACTATAAATTGTAGTAGAACGTAATCTGGAGTAGATAAAGCTAAGTTAAATAGTACTATAACTGCAGTAGAACATACACTGGAGTAGATAAAGCTTAGATAAAGCTTAGTTGAATATTACTATAAACTGGAGTAGATAAAGCTTAGTTAAATAGCACTATAAATTGGAGTAGATTAAGCTTAGTTAAATATTACTATAAACCGGAGTAGAACATAAACTTGAGTAGATTTAGTTAAGTAGTACTATAAACTGGAGTAGATAAAGCTTAGTTAAACAGTACTATAAACTTCAGTAGAACATAATCTGGAGTAGATAAAGGTAAGTTAAATAGTACTATAAACTGGAGTAGATAAAGCTTAGTTAAATATTACTATAAACTGGAGTAGATAAAGCTTAGTTAAATAGCAATATAAACTAAAGCTTGAAAAAGCCTAGTTAATTATAACTTATTCATCTTTTGAGAGAATGACTAGAATATAAAATTTAGGCCGAAGGTCAAGCACTGGCACCTACGAGGTCGTTCAGCGCTGAAAGGAGAATTGAGAGAAAGAGGTATGAAAGGCTTGACAGGAGGAAAACATCCACCTGCACTGTGAAACAACTGTCAGAAATGGGTGGAAAGCAAGATGGACGAAAGAAGAGGAATGAACAGTAAAAGGAATGAAAAGGGTAGCAGCTGGGGGCCTAAGGGACGCTGCAAAGAACCTCAAGTAATGTCTATAGTGCACCGCACGAGGTGCACTGACAGCACAACCCCACTACGAGGTTTTGAAAGAATATTAGTGTCTCTGTTAACAATGGTGAATATAGTCAAATTTGGCATCATAAGAACAAACACATTCTTGAAAATCTAGAAAGATACAGACCCTTTGTTTAGATTTTTTTCAACATATTGTAAAAACTAAGAATTCTTGAGCTTACCTTCCTCAGAAGAAAGGGCGAGTAACTAAAGAACTCCTTATTTTTAAATGTAAAAATCTACACAAAGGCTTTTTCTTCTTCACGGCTAAACATGTTTAGTTAGGACTTACGAGACTTTTGTAGTACAGTACAGTACAACTGAAAGTTTCTCTGGAATGTTACTGCTTGATTTCAAAAACTGTAAAACGAAGAACGATGTCGCAAACAGCAAATAAATAAAATCTTTGCAAACTAGATTAGAAATATCAAACAATTTAACCTCTTTATCTTCACAGCGATCGTAAAATTCTCGTTGTCGAGCATAGCAACGACTGTGTAAATCGACCATGTTCATCGACACTAGACGGTCGAATGTGCAGATACCAAACACACCTCTAGGGTACAGCACGAAGATTATGAATAAAAAGTTATAAGAAACTTGCGGGCCAATGTAGAAGATATAAAATGGTAGTGAAATGGTTTCCATCAGAGATAAAAGCACGCCTTGCCAATGAGAATGGAATCCAAATTTGAAGTAGGAAATGGAGTCCAAATTTGAAGTAGGAAATTGAATTCAAATTTGAAGTAGAAAATGGAATCCAAATTCGAAATAGAAAATGGAATCCAAATTCGAAGTAGAAAATGGAATCCAAATTCCAAGTAGAAAATGGAATCCAAATTCGAAGCAAAAAATGGAATCCAAATTCGAAGCAGAAAATGGAATCCAAATTCGAAGTAGAAAATGGAATCCAAATTCCAAGTAGAAAATGGAATCCAAAGTCGAAGTAAAAAATGGAATCCAAAATAGAAGTAGAAAGTGGAATCCAAATTCGAAGTAAAAAATGGAACCCAAAGTTGAAGCAGAGAGCGGAATCCAAATTTGAAGCAGAAAATGGAATCCAAATTTTAAGTAGAAAACGGAATCCAATTCTGAAGTAGAAAGCACAGTAACTGATTACATTACACCAACTGCCTTTGGCTCACTTTGTCGAGAGGGAAAATAACATAGAAATCAAATATTCTAAACCTGAAGATATAAAATAAAATATAAATTATAAATTATAAAATATAAAAAAATAAATTTATAATGATACTAAATCGATGAGTTTTCTGAGATTATGTTTGACGAAATGCAACAACCATCTACATTACCGAGTGAAAAGAATTAATTACCGAAACTAAAGAACTGGAAAGGATGGCAATCAAGAATGATGATACTTTCTTAAATACATTAATCAACCCATATCATATCATGTTCTAAATTCAGATATGATCTTCGGATCAGTTAATTGACAACCAAAGAGTATTTAATTGCGTGTATAAGTGTTTACAGGAAAGGAATAAAAAAAAAAAACACAAACACAGGATATGAAATAATCCAATGAAAGTCATGTATAAAAGGATAACAAGTAAAAAATGCTCCGAAGTTTCTTCGGCGCCGTCGAGTTTTCTGTACAGCCGCTACAGCGCATAATCAGGGCCACCAAAAACAGATGCCTTTCGGTGGTCTCGGTATAATGCTGCATGAGCCGCCGCCCATGAAACTTTAACCAATGCCCGGTGGTGGCCTATCCAGTATCGTTGCCATAAGCATGATTATGGCTAAGATTAAACTTGAATGAAATAAAAACTACCAAGGCTAGAGGGTTGCAATTTGGTAAGTTTAATGATTGGCGGGTGGATGATCAACATACCAATTTGCAGCCCTCTAGCCTTAGTAGTTTTCAAAATTTGAGGGAGGACAGAAAAAAGTGCGGACGGACAAAGAAAGCCGACACAATAGTTTTCTTTTACAGAAAACTAAAAATGGTGAATAACAAAATATACAAAAAAATGAAAAAATTATTAGAAAGGAAGAAACAAAACAAAAAAAAACACTTGTAAATCATATGCCAATAAATGGATAAAATTGAGTTACAATAGTACAAGAATTCGTGTTTTTAAACCAGGCTTCTCAACGATCAAAACTGTTCCCACGCATGACCAAGGCGAAGAGATGGGCGTGGTTCAAGGTCAGGGCGCGGGTATTTGACCCTAATTGACCTTTGATTGCAATGAAAATTATTTATATGGAATGAGGTGCTATTAATTTCAATGTTTATTAGAGGAATAAATAATTCATAATTTGATATGAAATGAGATGCAATTAAGTGAAAATCTTGTTAAAAAAATTAAAGATATGGGCAACGACAGAAACATGGCGCCATCACATAGGCCTATGCACTAACGTTTAGAAAGGATAGGCCTTCGTAATAACATTTAGAGAGGGTAAATCTGTGTACTAACATTTAGAAAAGATAGGCCTATGTAAAACATTTAGATGGATAGGCCTATGCAATAACATTTACAGAGGGTAGGTCTATGTGTAATAACATTTAGAAAAGATAGGCCTCTGCAATAACATTTAGAAAGGATAGACCTATGCACTAACATTTAGAAAGGCTAGGTCTATGTACTAACATTCAGAAAGGGTAGGTCTATGTACTAACACTTAGAAAAGATAGGCCTATGAAAAACATTTAGATGGATAGGCCTATGAACTAACAACCACAAAGGATAGACCTATGTACTAACATTTAGATAGGAAAAACGTAGTCCTTTAATTGTATAGCATACACAGCACTAGGCCTAAATTAGACGAAATTTTTTTTTATTGCTATGATGTTATTTTAACGCTTCCAAGTTACTATCAAGACGACTTATACCGGAACTGGCTCTTGCCTGCAAGGCGAGCGTGTAAGGCGTGAGAGGAATTAGGCTATGAGGTCTAGTACAGAATTCTAAACTCTGTTCAACCAACAAAGGCCTACCTTCCAGGAAGCTTGGTGTGGACCTTGGAACCAAGAGTTGCGTATCTTGCAACTAAAGGAAATGACAAACGGAGACGAATCTGTATCAGATGTTGACAAAATATAAATATATATATATATATATATATATATATATATATATATATATATATATATATATATATATACATATATACATATATATATTATATATATATATAATATGAAATAAAGCAAAACATGATTTACATACTTCAAAAGGCCGTGTGAAAAGTCCACCCTAAACCTTCCAAACAACAATAGGTATTTAATATTTCAGTGTTACATCACCGTCAATTTAAAGCTATTTTCTCGTATGATCACACATAAATGAACGTATCTCTTATCGATATTATGTATGCATTATGTATGTATGTGTGCACGCACATATATTTCTTATAAAACAGACACCCACTGACGTGACGGTTCAATATGATCTTTAACGACTTAATCATTTTAAAAAATGAACTTGATAAAAAGAGACAAACGGACGTTCTGTGGCGAATCTTTTTAATGAATCGAAGTTCATTTAAGAATCAGGAAGGCTGCTACTTTTCTCTATACGACAAGGAAATGGAACATAAAATCGAGGCCAAAGGCCAAGCACAGGGACCAATGAGGTTAATCAGCGCTGGAAGGGAAATTGAAAGCATAAAAGTTTGAAAGGTGTAACAGGAGAAAAACCTGTCAGTTGAATTATGAAACCACTGATAGGAAATTGTGGAAAGTATATAATATATAATGTGTATATTTATAAAAAAAAAACCTGTCAGTTGAACTATGAAACCATTGATAGGAAATTGTGGAAAGTATATATATGTATATTTATAATATAATACATATATTTAATTACGAATGCAGAAAAGAATTCTACAACTATAAACCGCTAATAATTAAATAAACTCCGAAGTGCCTCTACAATAAATCGAGAGGAACTCTCTCTCTCTCTCTCTCTCGTCCCAAGATCTCAGCAGTGACTTATGAAACCTCTTGCCTTTTTCAAAGCAACTACAGCCTGCTGATGGAGAGGAGGACGTCCGCTTTTTATGGATTCGGTGCCCCACTGTTGGGAACTTGCTTGCTTGCTTTTGCGTAATGGGAATCTTCAGAATTTATGCTTCCATGGACAAAATGGAGGTGTTTGTCTTCCACTCCGATTCTGGTAATGTAGGTCACTGAAATCTGAGGAAGGCCGACTGGGGATTCTTCTTTCAAGTGAAGTAGTTTTTTTTTTAATTGAAGTTTTTTCTTCTTTCAAGTGAAGTTTTTTCTTCTCTCATATGAAGAAGTTCTTTCTTTCAAGTGAAGTTATTTTTTTCTTTCAAGTGAAGTTTTTTCTTCTTTCAAGTGAAGTTTTTCTTCTCTCATATGAAGAAGTTTTTTCTTTCAAGTGAAGAAGTTTTTTTTAGTGAAGTTTTTCTTCTTTCAAGTGAAGTTTTTTCTTCTCTCATATGAAGAAGTTTTTTCTTTCAAGTGAAGAAGTTATTTTTTCTTTCAAGTGAAGTTTTTTCTTTCGAGTGAAGAATTTTTTCTTCTTTCAAGTGAAGTTTTTTCTTCTCTAATATGAAGAAGTATTTCCTTTCAAGTGAAGAGGTTATTTTTTCTTTCAAGTGAAGTTTTTTCTTCTTTCAAGTGAAGAAGTTTTTTCTTCTTTCAAGTGAGGAAGTTTTTTAAGTGTAAGAATTTTTCTTTTTTTAAGTGAAGAAGTTTTTTTCATCTTTCAAGTGAAGAGGTTTTTTTCTTCTTTCACGTGAAGTTTTTTTCTTTCAAGTGAAGAAGTTTTTTCTTCTTTCAAGTGAAGAAGTGTTTTTTATTTGTTGACACAATACAGTGGAATCAGCGCTCTGGAAGGTGGGTAGGGGGGGGTAGCGCCGTCACTGCACCTCACACGGTGCACTGTAGGCACTGCTTTAGGTCCTTTGCAGCGTCCCTTCGCCCCTAGCTGCAAGCCCCTTTCATTCCTTTTACTCTACCTTCGTTCATATTCTCTTTCTTCCATCTTACTTTCCACCTTCTCCTGACAATTGCCTCAACATTATTTTCAACGCTGAATGACCTCATAGATCCCAGCGCTTGACCTTTGGCCTAAATTTTATATTCCAATTTTATATTCAAGAGGAATCAGCATGATTCCATACTTTATTATTAAAATTTATCAGTTCTTTGTATTAAAAAAAATAAAGTTCCTCTTCCTTATTCGGTTCTAAACTTCATCAGTCATCTTTGGTTTTTGTTTAATTGCACTACAAAAAACAAAAGACTGGAACTGGAATATGAAATTTAGGCCAAAGACCAAGCACTGGGACCTATGAGGTCACTCAGCGCTGAAAATAATGTTGAATCAATTGTTAGGACAGGGCGGAAAGTAAGATGGAAGAAAGAGAATATGAACGGAGGTATACAGTAAAAGGAATGAAAGGGGTCGCAGCAAAGAACCTTCAGTAATGATGATATCTGTCCTTAGGAACGTGGGATGCCTGAGACTTGTTATTCTATCCTTCAGATAACTTACTTGTAAGGTAAAGTTTCTTTGTTCCAAACTAATGGAACTGAATGGAATATAAAATTTAGGCCAAAGGCCAAGCGCTGGCACCTATGAGGTCGTTCAGCGCTGAAAGGAAACTGAGAATGAGATTGCTTTAAAGCTGCAACAGGAGGAAAACCTGTTAGGAGGGTAGAAAGTAAGATTGAAGGAAGAGAATATGAACGGAGGTCTAGTAAAAAGAATGGAAGGGGTTGCAGCTAAGGTGCCGAAGGGACGCCGCAAAGAAACTTGAGTAATGTTCACAGAATATAATGAGACCGCTTCTGTAACCTTTAAAGGCCTTAAATAAGCCTAAAAATGCCAATGGTTTGATGAACAGAATAGAACATAGAATTTAGGCCAAAGGCCAAACGCTGGGACCTATAAGGTCATTCAGAACTTGGTTTGATGAAGAACGGAGACTGTTCTGACATTTGGGTGACTAATGGACTGCACCTTGATCGCTCTTGCCACATCACCGGCTCATCACAAGAAGCTTCGACTTCACTGACGTCGTAATGATTCTGAGATTTTAAAAAGTTTCAAACTATACATGGAGGTCATGCAATGCGGGAATACTGCGCACTTTATGCATATTAATCCCAGATGATATTTGGCCTCGAAATAAACTCATCCGTTTTTGAGTTGCATTCAAATCTTAGTTACGCCTTGATCATGACACTCCTGCAGTATCTTTTATATGCTAGTCTTGGTAGTCCTGATATTGAAAGAAGGCAGGATATTAACATTCTTTTGTCTCCCCTTCCCTCCAGTCAGAAGATTTCATGAATATCAAATCAGGCGT
>NC_089792.1:5024075-5056575 GCF_040412425.1 Macrobrachium rosenbergii | reverse complement strand
AATATATGGTTTCAACGTTTAAATAGTGCTTTATATATATATATATATATATATATATATATATATATATATATATATATATATATATATATATATATATATATATATATAAACATTAAAACGCTTCTCCTAACAAGGGGTGACTCCCGAGAAACGAAACACAACAATCACTGCCACACTGACACTTCAAGTGCTGAACTGTTTGAAACCCCCAAAGTGCACAAACATTCACACTGTTTTAATCATGGCATGGATGAATGTACACTGCAGAAAAGCTCTGCTTCATCAATTAAATGAAAGGCTCACCAACAGAACGTAGAACTCCACCACATATGTAGCACAATTCAACTTTATCATGCATTTAATACTTAATACCTAAAAACGTGTGAAATGTGTTTCAATACTTTGTAAGTTGCTAGGTGACAAAAGTAGCAAAAAAAGAAGAAAAACTCGCTTTCTGGCGCCACCATTATGAAAACATACTGCAAACATGTTTAATCAGTCTTAAACGTATCAAATTACATTGTGTATAAAAATACAGTATAATTAAAAATATAATTTAAATCATGATATCCTTGAAAAAACATTTGGTACAGCATCCATAACGAATCCACAATTTTAAAATATGCTGTCAAAAGAGTTGAATCAATCTGTACATGTACCCCAGGAGATAAACAAATACACATGCATAAAACTAATTTGTTTCTGCAGCTGCAAATAAAGCAAAATAGAATTAGTGTTAGATAAAAAAAAAAACCCATGCGGGATTATTATGTAAAAGAAGAGAGGAAAAAACATACTCTGGTGGTTAACTGTGTCACTTACCTGCGTTCCTATGCATACAGGTACAAACTGTATATATACTTGTCCTTCAGTAGTTGTTTGTTTCAGCTGGCGCTATACAGTTAATAATCATAAAATGGAATTATAAACGGGCTTTGCTTTGAATAAACATACTCTGCTATTGCCCATGGCAAGTGGTTTGGGCACTTCTAAGGTAGATCAGCCTAAGGTGAACGTTTTTTAAGATGATTCTGTCAAACCTCTGGCAACGGCAAACCTCTGGCCACGGGAAGTGTTCTGGGTAAGAGATTTGCATTAGGTATTTGTTTTTGAACCTATATTAAGTTCAATATCAAATATATTATTTATTTCCAGGGAAACATGGGGCCTTTGTTTCTTGTATGCCTCCATTACACCCAGTTTCACCTGTATGTCACACCATTTTATATTTCGTCTCATTTCCGTGACATTTACTATCTGCAGCAGATACTCTTTATAATTCCAGCTAGTGGAGTATTTGGTTATGTTAAAAACTCAAGGCAAGATTAGCCTAAGCAAGATGTTATATTGAACTACATGTTCTGGAATGATTTCTTTCACAATCTGCTGTAAACGGAA
Organism: Macrobrachium rosenbergii; assembly: GCF_040412425.1. Lineage (NCBI taxonomy): Eukaryota > Metazoa > Arthropoda > Malacostraca > Decapoda > Palaemonidae > Macrobrachium > Macrobrachium rosenbergii. The sequence goes on along the minus strand of NC_089792.1, from coordinate 5,055,174 downwards.
AAAACTGCTTTAGAAATTGGCTAGGCTTATGGAATTTAGGCTACTGAGAAAACTCGGTTGGTATGCAGAGAATGACGAACTGAAAAACATAAAGTATACGCTTTAACTAAAGGGTTTACTGCCTTAGCACTGTATACTCTTTACTTAACTTTCCTGGATCTGATGGTATACATAATTATATTGAAGTACTGTACACTGCTGTGAATATTAACATCTTATTCCTTCTCATTCAGAATTTCCCTGTAATTCTTCTGAATTCCCATATCAGGCCACCTGAAAGCATTGTCTTTTCAGATATATGTGTGAATCTGTGGTTTTGTACCTGTAGTGTATGGTGAAGGTTCTAAGAAGAAGAAACTCCATGTTTACGACTTCCCTAAGACAACATTTAAGGAAACTTTTTTAAACAAGGTACATGAGGGAGGAACGGCTCAATTACTATCTCCTGGAAACTGACAAACTATACCCTTCCACTACATATGAATCACAGCCATCTATCTGCCAAATTTAAGATAAACACGTTTATGCAATGATATATAAATTCCAAGGGGACCAAGCCCCTTGACTCAGTATCCTAGGTTAGGTTAGACAGCCAGGCAGGCCCATGAGCCATCTATTTTTCATCAGCTTCTTGAGTGCTTTTTCGCATTTAACATTCCTGTTAGTGAAAGTCACAGGTTTTTTGTTTTTCTACACAACACAAACACCACGATCCATCTTGGCCCATTGTCTAAGGATCTAGGAGAAACAATGAGAGGCTTGCAATACCAATTGTCCTAATGACACAAAAGACTGCATAGGGGAATAAGCAGCCGGAAAACTTTCAGTTCAAGTTCTTGGCGAGAGATCTACTTATTATTTCACCACCAATACGGTACTTGTTTGGACCTAGAGGAAACAATTGTAAGGCTTGCAATAAAAATAATGGTTAAAATAATGGGTAATTCTATATATTAGCTCCGCGCCTGTTTTTACCTTTTCAACTGGTTTTTACACTTTTAGGGCTTCTGATAGCATCTGTTTGTTGTCGGCCAAATGGAATGTCCCTTCGCCGTATTTAGTACTGGCCGGGGTGTTGGGTACCATACGTTAACAAGTTATTGCACTTGCCGGACGGGATATGAACCGTTCGAAACAGACGTAATCGTGCTGTCTTGTGAAGATCGCGTATGGAAACCCCTTGTTGGATGGACTTCAGGGGTTAATTACAGGTTAATTACACTCGAGCGCCAAAAATTAAAGGTATATTCATAATTAGCAACCAAAAATGAAAAAGTCAAGTTAGAAGGCAGTCGCCGCCGCGGAGCTACTATATAGTTCTACCAAATAATGCATAAAGGAATAAGCAGCCGGAAAAGTGTGCAGTTCATCCGAAAGATCTGGTTATTTCATTACCAATATGTATCTGGGCTTGAGGACACAACCGAGTGGTTTGCAATATCAATATTGGTTCAAAATAACGCATTAAAGAATAAGCAGCCGGAAAACTAAGTGGTTAAAGTTCTTGGCAGGAAATTTACTTTTCATCTAACTACCATTAGCCTACTTGTCTAGAATCAATGGCGTGGTAGCTTACTACAATACCTCTAAATATTGCTTCCCTGTCTCTTCTAATTACAGATTTGTTAAGGTAAGACAGCCATTCTGAGGCTAAAGATAATATATATGATTGAGAACAATAAAATGCGCTAATACCTGACAATATAAAGCAAGATTGATTTCCCGTTCGGTTCATAACACTTCCACACAGCTATATTATTGTTGGTAACTATAAGGAGCATTTCATTGCAAACGCTTTTGGATTAAACTCGATATTTTATGAAAACAGTCACGACAGGCTCTAAATTCCATTAAATTTTTGTATAAATTTGAATAAAATTAATAAATAAATCATAAAAAACTAATTTAGTGTCATTTTAGTGTAAAAAATAATTCGAGAACGCGTTCTCGAATCTTGTAATGCGTGATGAACGATTCCACGACTTTTTTGTAAACAAGACCGGAGGGGCGATGTATTCACTAATGGCGTTAGACCTTGAAGAAGGAATTTCCGAATGAAAATAAAATGAAGAGTGTTAGCAAGGTCACATAAATTCTTGCCTCACCTTCATATCTTTAAAAGGATGCTCCAACTGAAACTCATCCAAATGGTAAGCTGTGCATCCTTGTGTCTAAAAATATGTAGTTAATTAGGCAAATCAGTTTCGTGCTTAGGAAATTTAGGGGACCTCTGGGTCATAGATTTATAAACCTGTAGTAGAATGACAATTAATAACTTGCATAAAGAGTAAACCGTAAATTTTTAGCTTATGGCATGTGCATTCTGATAATTTTTAGACCATGACTTAAAAATAATAGCGACAACAGTGGAAACGGTATTTTGGTACTGTATTGATAAAATTAAGAAAACAATTGATAGTCTCTATGCTAAGAGCTCTATGCTGAAGTATTCTTAGATCACAAATAATGTCTTCCAGTATCTTGGGAATGAAATAGGCTAGGTCATTATTTACAATAATAGTACCTTTCATTTGAAAATCGTGGGTAACAAGGTTTTTCAAACATTTGTGTTGTGATTCTGACGAAGTTGTTATTCATTTCTATGGTATATGCATGGATAATCCAGTACAGTTCAATCCCTTCCCACCATTTTTAACAAAAATGGTGTCTCCTATTAGGAAAAGGGGTTTTTTGAGATTGGGAGGGAAAGACTAAAAATTATAGAAAGACAAGAATATACCAGTAGCCTAACGCTGTAAATCTAACCTAATAAATGGGCCGGGGTCCACCTGTACCATAATGCCCCACCTACCCAAACCCCAAAGATTATACAGTATACTGTATATAGTAGCCTAACTACCAAAGCAGAATACTGTACCATTTATAAACAGATACTCCAACTTAACCTACCTACCTCAAGGCACAGTGTCCCTCCTAAATGGCCTTTGACCAGCACCCATAAACTTCCAAAATTAAAAGAGTTAATGCCAAAAAAAATAAAGACACGTAGCCTAACCTAACCAAGGATGCAGCTTTTTATTTGATTTTGACAGGGAGGGCTTTGCCCCTCAGGAATCCCCAACCTAACCTTCAACCTACATAATATTCTCAAGGTACAACATCTTATTTTGGTGGGTTTGGGGGTTTGCCATGTTGATCCCCTAAAACATAAATTAAATGGATGCATGTGATTATAACCTACCCATTTGTAGGTTTAAACATCTCACTTGAAGGTTGAGTTTGACTGTGCTTTACAAATTCCTTTCGAATTCAGGTTCTGTATACAGATTCGAAATCAGCCCACCTCCACCTTGTTAGCTGATTGCTAAGTTTGTAACACTTGACTAATTATGATAGTTTTGACACTAATGCAGATTGACATTTATATTCAAAAATGTCAAGCCACAGTTACCCCTTTAATATTGAATTCTCATCACCCGGGGAATAATTTACACTCAAAGGAATTATGATTAGTAATTGCACTGCCCTGCCAGTATTTGAACTTGTGACTTTTGAATAAGATGCAAAGGTAGAAAGATGACTTATCCATTTGCCTTGTCACCTTGTTGCCCTCTCTAGGATAAGATCGTGAGGTCTTATTCAGTTAAGTGACTGTTTTTATTTCCTCCCCAGATCGTCTTTCAGTCCAGTGAAAGGTCGGTTCTCTCATCGTTAAATTTACTATCGACAAGACCTTTGCAGTTTCTCGGAAAATTAACTGTAATCAAGTAATTCAGTCGTTTTTGCTTTTGACATTAGTCTCAAGATGACTTCTTCGTAGGAAGGATCTCATGATCTGACCGTTAGGTTATCCCTTGACCTCAGTGGTGATGTCACAATAAGTTATTGTTTGAGCAGCAGCGTTTTACTTTAGGATTAGATATTTGAAGAGTTGTCTTCAACGTAAAGAACTGTTGAAAAAAAATCATGACGTCAAAAGCCTGCCCTTCAAGATAATGTGCGTAATTCGTGTGCCTTTCGAATAGTAGGTTTTGTGAACGGAAGTATGACATTCGATCTGGCCTTTTCAGCTTCATTGCTTTACAGCCCTTCCGGAATGTCAGTAGGATGTGCGTATTGTGTTGAATATCAGGGCAGGCGTATTTTACTGAATTCAGTAGTATTTTGTTGAATGTCAGCAGAATTGGCGTGTTCTACTGAATATCAGCAGCGTGGGCATATTCTAGTTGGTTGAGGTAACGTGGATGCTTATGCAAGTAACTGAAATTTCCCTCCCTCCCCCATATTTTTGTTTTTAAGTTGTTGCAGGAAGAAATATTTGATTTATTATTTAATGGATATACAGGTAAACCAGCAGTTCCTATTTATTTTACTTCAAGAGATTAAATGTCAAGTTGTTTATTTGTAATTCAAGTTTTCTCTTGGACATTCTTTTAATTTTTGTACAGTTTCTTTTGATAAATTCCAGTTTCACAGACTGAATGACCCTTCTCTCTCTCTCTCTCTCTCTCTCTCTCTCTCTCTCTCTCTCTTAGTCATGCGGAAAGGGAAGTTCTGTGGCCTATACTATTGTTATTGTTTATTCAGTTGTAGGACGTATAGAATCATTTTATATGCCATTGGAGAGTTAACAGAAATCGTTTTATTCTTTTCCTTTAGACCCTGGAAAGCAGTGGGAACTGTTTTCAGTTACCAAAGTTGCCACCCCAACTTCCGTAAATCACGGAAGGGGAATAGTGATTGGCAAAAGATCATATTTAACTACTTATCCTCAGAATCAAAAGTTGGATAAATATTTTGGGAAGCACGGAGTGTGATAGAATTCCAGGATTTTAAAAGATTGATTTGGAAAGTTGCACTTTTTAAATGACAAATTTGTCATTATTATTATTATTATTATTATTATTATTATTATTATTATTATTATTATTATTATTATTATTATTATTATTATTATTATTATTATTATTATTTGGTTTTATTGCAAGATTACAGAGTCAGATCCCCACTCTGATCAATCAAGGAGAAGTCAGGAAGTTTCGAATAATGAAATAATTCTCAGGAAGTTCATTAAAATAGCTCATTCTCTGGAAGTTCTTAAATGGAACTTAACTAAACCAGCTCATTCTCAGAACTTCTTCTCAGAAAGTTCGAATAAAGAACTTACCTAAAGAAACAACTTATTCTCAGGAAGTTCATTCACAGAACTTGGCCAAAACAACTTATTCTCAGGAAGTTCGAATGAAAACCTTACCTGAAACAACTTATTCTCAGGAAGTTCATTTACAGAACTTAGCCACAACAACTTATTCTGAGGAAGTTGAATGAAAACCTTACCTGAAATAAAGAAGTTCATTTACAGAACTTAAAGAAACTTATTCTCAGGAAGTTCGTTTACAGAACTTAACAACTAAACCAACTCATTCTCGGGGAGTTCGAATGAAGAACCGAGCCTTAAGCATTAGACCAAGGTGGAACATGTGGTATCTGAACGGCCCGTGCATGAGAGAGCCCCAAAGAAAAACGAAAAAAAATAAGGGCGTTCTTCAACTTCCCCCCTGAGCAAGTTGCTAGCCTTGACATTTAGAGAGTTGAGCTCTGAAGGGGTGAGGGGCTTTTGTCGTCTCGGGTAGAATCTAGATCTTTCCATCCTCCGCACCAAGAGATGGCTGGGTACAGACCGTGTATAGTTGATGATTGATCTGACTATTTTTCTATGCTCTTACGTCATTGCTACTGTCTTTGTTGTTTTAATTGCTGAATTTACCTGTTTGTTTGGTACTGAAGAGTATGAAATAATGAATAAACAGTAGGTGAAGGGAACGTCGGTCACTTACGAGATGGAAGTGAACGGTAAAGGGTTTTTATTTTGATGCGCGGTAAACATTCTCAAGGAAACTAAAAGGAGTTTAAGCTTTATTTTATTCCTGAATGCTTAGTGTGTATGAAAGCGTTGCAATGCACAATCACATTGTATATATATATATATATATATATATATATATATATATATATATATATATATATATAAACTTGTTGAAATATTGTTCCTTAGATTTTTTTGCCTTTCATAATTTGAGAAAGTTGTATCATGTGGAGCTCATATATATATATATATATATATATATATATATATATATATATATATATATATATATATATATATATATATATATATATATATATATATATATATAGTGATGCATTCAAATCCTTGTAAATTCTTCCTTTTATTGTTGAAGGTTTTTAACAAACATGGATTTTTTTGTTTTTATATAATTTTTTGTTACGGGTTTCTCGACATGATTTTACAACATCCATGTGTAAGCATTAGATTATTCTGCATATCCCACCTTGCTGTATTCCGTGTTGGCAGCATATAATTTGATTGTCCCGAAGAATCATTTTCCTTTCATTTTGAAGTCTGTTGCCTGGTGGCCTTGGGATTCAGGAAGGGAGGCCCTGGACCACTTTTTTCTCTCGCGTCCCGTTACAAACATGGAGGAGTAGACTGTTACAAAGACCTAGTTTTTGTTCTCTCTCTCTCTCTCTCTCCATTTTTCTGTATGATGGGGACACATTTTGTGGATATGTGACATATTTTAACATTGTAAGGTAGTCTCTCTCTCTCTCTCCATTTTTCTGTACGTATGGGGACACATTTTGTGAATGTATGACATATTTTAACGTCGTTAAATACTCTCTCTATGTTTCTCATTATGTAGACACATTTTATGTATCAGTGACATATTTTCACATCGTTAAGGACTCTCTCTCTCTCTCTCCCCCTCCCCCTCCATGTTTCTGTATTGTATGGACACATTTTATGCATCAGTGACGTATTTCCACAACGTAAAATGCTCTTTACCAAATCAGTATCTTCCTGAGAAAGTGCAGAATGAAACAACGATCTTTTAAGAAAGGTTTTATTATTAAATCGTTTGAACTTTTAAGGGGAATATAATTTTATACAATATTTTACAAAAAAAAAAACTATAAAAAAGAGCTAGTGTCCTTCACGCCCTACACCGCCTGCAGCGAAGACACAAATCCGGATGCTGTTCTCTCCAAGTTGAGGACAGCCGGGTAGTCGAATCTGTGAGGGGCGGGGGTTGGATCCAATGGCTGGGCGGCGGGAATGAAAGTCACCGATGGGTCGAATGGAGCTGGGGTGGGCCGGGGGGCGGGAGCTGGGACGAACTGGGGCTGGGGTTGGAACTGGGGCTGGGGTTGGAACTGGGGCTGCACGTGCGTAGGGTTGTGGGGGCGGACTGGAGCTTGGGTGGGCGGGGGTGGTGGTCTTGAGCGGACGACGGGCTCTGGAACCGGGGTGGCTGAGACGGTGGCCCTCAGGTTTCCGAGGCCTTCCTGGTTGATACCCTCGACGCCGATGACCTCATACCCGACGCCCTCTCCCGCTCTCCAGAAGACCTTGACACGGTTGCCGTCGTCTTGGACGTAAGAGTAGAATCCGTAGAGGAGGCCGTCGGGGCCGAATTTCTGTCCGCTCGTCGTTCCATCCTCTTGGAAGAGTTCGTGGCCGAATTGGTTGCCGTCTTGGTACGACTCGAATGAGAGAATCTTGGCGAAGGTATGTTCTCGGCCTCCTGCCGCCTGGGGCCTGGCCACGGCGGCGCCGACCAACAATGCAATCACGGCCTGTTGGGGAGGGAAAGCCCAAGCCCAGTTGAGTACAATAGGTCTATACACAGGATTTTCTGTGAGAACATAATACACAGACAATTTCGATGACATTTTCTGTGTATCTATCTATATATCATATATATATATATATATATATATATATATATATATATATATATATATATATATATATATATTTTGTGTGTGTATATCATAGTATAAAGTGCAAAGTTAATAAGATCATTGGTTGTGAATGTAATAATTATTTAGTATATTCGTTTTACTGATCCTCATGATTTGGCTGATTTAAGGCAAGGTGTCATTAATTCACAATTTACTGTTTTACCTTGCTTTAAATCGTAAATACAAGAACATTTCTCGATAAAAGCTTGCTCTTATGTACATATTTTAATTTTAGATATTATGTATGTTATATTCAGCTTAAATTCAAGCTAACATTGTTGGTTTTATCACTGTTTACAGAAAAAAAATAGCACTGGAATATCACAGAACAGTCACTTGGAAAGGACAGTAGTACAGTACTGTTTCGTATAAACGAAGGATAACTTACAAGCTGTCTCATTCTTGTGGTTTGTAGCTCTCTAGAACTTGTGGCTCTACTGATGCGAAGCATTGCTGCGTTCCTTTATATACCACGTGATTCCCCCACCCCCTTCCCATGTGACGCCATCATCGACGAGTTCCCGCCAAGGATACCCGATGCTGATGGGGCGGATGACTTGTTCCGGTTTTTGAGAGAAGTGGAAATTCATTTCGGGTCCATAGATGGTCCTGGGTTGGACGTGATTAGTCTCGGCACGCGCCTCAGAGGTTAGTTAGGTTGTCAGAGGTTTCGCGCTTCAAAAGTAGGCCTAGATGTCCGGCGCCTTTCAAAAGTAGGCCTAGTTGTTTGGTGCTTGTGTAGTTCCAGCAAGGCTTGGTTAAACAGGATTCGAATTCATTAGACGAATCCTAACGGTGGATAGTTTTTATGTCGTTACTGTATCCCGACTTGTGTGGCTCGGCCGACGTATTCCTGTCCCTTTTACTGTACACAGTAATACCAAGTCCTTGATATCTAGCTTCTGCAGCTGTTTTCTAAACACCGGGGGAAGCAGTCTCCATCGGAACCTGGTGCTTTGCCATTAGAAGTTTATTATTATCTGACGAAGGATGCCCTTTGCGTCCTGTAATTAGAAGGACTGTACCGGACTGTAACCAAGCCGTGTTCCCAAAGTCGAAGGTTAGATTCGTAATGAAAGGTTGGATCATAGAAAGGAAATAACCTTGGTTTCTCCAAGTCGAGTTTTTTATTTAAGGTTTTCCGAGTTCTTCATTACTGTTGTTCTTTACTGAGGATTTTTAAGTTTTATGCAGTGTTTATTTTCTTCCTTGTCCTCTTGCCTTCTGCATGTTACTTAAAGACTCGCTCTAGCTTAGCGGATGGATTAGTTCACATTCGTTAAAATCGCCTTGTTCGTCTAGACTCTAGAACATCCACTTATGGAAGTGAGTAGATTAAACTGAAAAGATGTTTGATGCTTGAGAAGTTAGCAAGGACGATGAATACATGTGACAGAATTTTATGTTGATGTTACATAAAAAAACTCTTAAGTAAGGGAGACTTACCTAGGACCAACCCCGCACCTCATGGGGTGCACTGTAGGCAGTTCTTCAGGTTCTTTGCAGCGTCCCTTCGGCCCCTAGCTGCAACCCCTTTCATTCACATTCTCTGTCTTCCGTCTTACGTTCCAGTTTCTAACAATAGATTCAATGTGCAACTGCCTGAGGTTTTCCTCCCTTTACACATTTAAACCTTTTTGGCTCTCAATTTCCGTTTCAGAGCTGAATGACCTCACAGGTGCCAACGCTTGTCCTTAGGCCTAAATTCTGCATTCTCTTCTTGCCTAGGACCGTGAAATTAAACTAGTGATTGACGTTTTAGTATGGAATTGTTAAAAAGTTTTATTGAAAACTACTTGATAAGTTTGAGAGGAGCGATCGTCCGGGGATCCAGATCTAGCGGAAATGAAAATAAAGGTCAGAGCAGATTTTTTCAAGCCCAGTCAGGGATGGAAGAACTGGCGACCTTTGAATACCGTTTGCATATGACACCTCTCTCTCTCTCTCTCTCTCTCTCTCTCTCTCTCTCTCTCTCTCTCTGATGACGTTATATCACAGGTATTAGAAGCGTAGTTCATTCTCTTTCTCAGTTTCTCTCTCTCTCTCTCTCTCTCTCTCTCTCTCTCTCTCATAGCCCTTTGTTCTGATGACGTTATATCACAGGTATTATGAAGCGTAGTTCATTGTATTCATTTTCCAGTTATTATTAATTATTTATTGAATACAGGTTGCCTGTTACCTTCGGGCCAGCCCTAGGAGAGCTCTCTCTCTCTCTCTCTCTCTCTCAAGTTTTCAGTTTTTCATACTTTGAAGTTTTCAGTTTTTTCATACTTTCTCTCTCTGATGACGTTATTTATATAGTTTCATTGTACTTTCTGAAAACTATTTTCTCTCTCTCTCTCCTCTCTCTCTCTCTCTCTTCTGATGACATATCAACAAGGTTTCAAAAACAGCTCATTGTACTTCCTAATTATTATCATTTATTATTATTAACCTAAAGATGAGTTAAGATTGTTGATGTTTGCGATTAAAAAAACAATCATTATTATTTATTAAAAATTAATCATTAATTATTATTTATTACTATTAACCTATAAGTAAATTAAGATTGTTGATGTCAGCGGTTTTCGCCCAAATTTATCCTGCTTATCAAAAATTATTCATATGAATAAAAACCTATGAATATCATCTTGTAACAGAACAGATAGGCAATCACCTCACGATCGATCCCAGTCCCAGCCGTGAAAGTATCAGAAGTCACAGATTATTTTTCCATTGCATTTTGAAGGTCAAGTTCACACTTTGAGGTTTTTTGGGGTTGGGGGATGGGGGTGATAGGACTCATTGTTCAGACGCCAGTGTAAATGAACTTTTGTATTTGTTTGCGCAACCTCGATTTTGTACCTACGATTTTTTTTTTTTTTTTTTTTTTTACGTAGTTGTTGTTTTTGCTCGCTGCTTGCTTGTAGTCTTGGAATTGGAACGTGTACGGTTAAATGTTAAAATACGAAGACTGAGTAAATTGCCTCCGTACCAAGATCGTTTTTGTCTGGTTAGCTATTTGCGTTCGTCGCCTTAACCTTTAAATGCGGCAAAGGTTGTGGAACCTGGTGGCAAGAAGGAGTCTTCAAAGAGATCTTTCTTCTATAAAGGTGCAACCCCTTTCATACCTTTTGCTGTACGTCCGTTCATATTCTCTTTCTTCCGTCTTAACTTTCCACCTTCTCCTAACAGTGGTTTCATTGTGCAGTCTGCGAGGTTTTCCTCCTGTTACGTCTTTCAAACCTTTTACTGTCAATTTCCTTTTCAGCGCTGGATGACCTCATAGGTCCCAGTGCTTGGCTTTGGCCTAAATTCTATATTCTGTTCAATTCAATTCTTAACATTTAAATGCAGCAGTGGTTATAGAACCTGGCGGTAAGAAGGTCTTCAAAGGAATCTTTCTTCTTTCTTTTATAAAGGTGCGTTGACAGACGCAAAGTTTTCGGTCTTCAGAATTGGTTTATAGAAACGAAGGTAAATAAAGTCGTTCACGTAAAAATTAGATTCAGACAGAATGGGAGGCAATGTAGGCATTACGTAAGGTTCGTTGCAGCGTCCCTTCGGCCCCTAGCTGCAGCCTCTTTCATTCCTTTTGCTACACACCCGTTCATAGTCGCTGAAGTTCCACCCTCTCGTAACAGTTATTTCATAGTGCAACTGCGAGGTTTTCATCCTGTTACACATTTCAGACCTTCAGACTGTCAGTTTTCTTTCAGCGCTGAATGACTTCGTAGGTGCCAGCGCTTGTTCTTTGCCCTAAATTCTGTATTCCAGAAAGGGAGACATAACGATCCGTCTCCTATCAATGCTGGTTTTTTGCTTTTGAGACAAGAAAATTAAAGTGAAAAATCACCTTCTTGTCCATCTGTTTCTATGCCGCGGTGTCTTACGAGATGGAGTGACCGGCTTCGCTTATCACCCCTTCGGCTCCAGACCAGTTTTGTGGACGGCAGACGTTTGAGAAACCGGTCCTTTGAGCGCTAAAGATAGCGTACTGTTGGCCTGTTGCTATATTCGATTTCTGAGCTCTTGTGCAGAAGATATAATTAAAAGATCATTAAAAGCCCTAGATGTGTTTGTGAAGGATGTTTGTTTATCTCTGATGATGGTTGATTAATTGCAAGGACGCACTGAAGTGCTTTGATTGATTCAAGGATATTGCCAAATCTTGCATATAATAATCTTTGTGCACAGTTTCGTTGGTATGCATGTGCTCAGGCAAGTATCATTTATATGTTCGTCTTTTTGGCATAGCTAATTTCTTTATTGTCGCCTTAGGGGGTAGTACCAGGCAGTGTACCTCTAGCTGTGCACTGTAGGCATTACTTAAGATTCTTTGCAGCGTCCCTTCCTTCGGCCCCTAGCTGCAACCCCTCTCATTCCTTTGACTGTACCGCCGTTCATACACCCTCTCTAACAATTGTTTCATGGTGCAACTGCTTTGAGGTTTTCCTCCTGTTGCACCTCTCAAACCTTCTTGACTCTCTGTTTCCCTGTCAGCGCTGAATGACCTCGTATGTGGCAGCGCTTGTCCTCTGGCCTAAATTCTATGTTCTATTCTATCTTATTTACCTTTCATGTGAAGGAAACAGAAAGCAAATGGAGACAAGAACTTTGTCCTCTAATCAATCTCTGATTGGTTGTGTATATCCCATTCATCCATTTATTCATCACGGTTTAGTTATTTGTGTGTTATTTATCATTATTTTTGTTTATAAATTTTTTAATTCATCTGTTTTTTCTAGTAACTCATCTCCTCTTATTGTTTTTCCCATTACCTATTGTAAACCATCACAGACCTCTGCAAGCCTGCATCCGTTACGTTTGGTTAAGTTTTGTGTTTTAATTTTTTATATTTAAGCTTACAGAGAATTTGTTTCGTAATAAATGGAATGAAAAAGAAAACTTTAAGTTTTTCTTTGTTTTTTTAACTGGCAGAGAATCTCTCTCGCTATAAATGAAATACCGAAGAAACTTAACTGGCAGAGAATTTTTCTTTCGTATTTCATTTAAAAATGAAATGCGTTAAAAAAGAAACTTGATGTTTCTTAGGTTTTCTTTTTTTTTAAAAATTTTAATCGGCAAAGAATTTGTCTCGTATGAAATGGAATACCAAAGAAACTTTGCTTGAAAACACGCATCGTCCAGAGGTATCTATTTTAAACTTTGCCAAGAAATCATACCCATTTCAGATACACATCATACACACAAAATTATTATTATTATTATTATTATTATTATTATTATTATTATTATTATTATTATTATTATTATTATTATTATTATTATTATTATTCAGAAGATGAACCCTATTCATATGGAACAAGCCCACCAAAGGGCCACTGACTTGAAATGCAAGCTTCCAAAGAATATGGTGTTCATTTGAAGAAAAGAGGAAACATTAGAAAAGGAAAAAAATAAATTAACAAATTAATAGATAAAAATGTAAGTAAATTATTTAAAAGATTATGAGAAATAACTTTCTAAGTTATCAGTCTGTTGAGTTGTTAGGTAACCATTTGCTTGAATGAAAACAGCGTTGCTTGTGCTTATGAAAAAGAAAGTTGATACCAGTTCGATTTTTTATCCCTATGTTGAACAGACTCAAAAATTAAACTCTTGTTCTTTCATTTCAGGAATATTGCTGTCATGTTTGTTTTTCCAGTGTTACAGGAATGGATATTTAGAAAAATTGTCTTGTTCTTTAAACCTTCTTACATCTCTGGTATAAATGTTCTTTTTCTTTTATTAGTTTAATTTTTCAATTTATTGTTTTATGTTCATGGATAGACTTTTTATTATATCCTATTTATTCTTTTAATATTATCTATTTTCATTGATCAGACCTATTTTGTAACACATTTCCACAAGATTCTCACCACTCTCGTTCGTTTCAGCAATTCCATATCTGTCCACGACCTCATAGTGTTTTTTTATCCCCAACCTCTGCATTGAAATCACCTAGCACAACCACCCTCTCAGCTCTTCAGATCGTACAAAGGGGTCTTACCCATACAGTCTTCGAGCTAATACAGTTGTTGTATTTTTTCGTCTGCCTCCAGTCTCCTTGATATATATAGCTGTAAACCTTTCAGCCACCCCAGGTGCATTTGTTCGTTTTCACACACACACAAACACACACACATATATGTATATATACATATATGTGTAGATGTGTATGTATGTAAGTAATTATAAATATATATAAGTTGTATATGTATATATATATATATATATATATATATTTATTTTATATATATACATGTATGTGTGTATGTATATATATATATATATATATATATATATATATATACATACATACAAACATACATACATATGTTTATATTTATATATATACATATATGTGTAGATGTGTATGTATGTAAGTAATTATAAATATATATAATTTGTATATATATATATATATATATATTTATTTTTATTATATATATATTTATTTTATATATATACATTTATTTTGTGTGTATGTATATACATACATACATACATATTTATACATATATATATATATATATATATATATATATATATATATATATATATATATATAGAGAGAGAGAGAGAGAGAGAGAGAGAGAGAGAGAGAGAGAGGAGAGAGCGTACACTCACACTATTCGTATGGCGACAGATTTTGCTTCTTCCCATGACTGAGAACTTTGGCGAACCTGACATTAATTTTTTTTGTCAGATCGGTTTACGTAACCTTTAAACACTCTCAGAATTCTCTGGCGCTTTGATATTCATGATATTCAAGTTTTAAACCCTTGAAAGGTAATGCACGATTTATGTAAATGCCATTTCCTTTTCCTTACCAGGTTTTCTGAATGCTGCCTCACCGGTCCTGTGCAATATAGCCAAGATGTTATTGTTATGGTAAGTAAGTAAGGTATTGTCCTTGCGCAATTTTGCTTTCTTCTGTTCAAGTATGATAAAGTGGTCAGTATTAAACAAGTCAGAAATGCGCCGACGTTTTCTCCACGGCCGCTACTGCGTATAATCAAGGCCACCGGAAATAGATCTATCTTTCGGTGATCTGGGTATAATGCTGTATGAGCCGCAGCCCATGAAATTTTAATCACGGCCCGGTGGTGGCCTGTCCTATATAGTTGCCAGAAGCACGATTATAGCTAATTTTAACGTTAAATGAAATAAAAACTACTGAGGCTAGAGGTCTGCAATTTGGTGTATTTGATGACTGGAGGGTGGATGATCAACATACCAATTTGCAGCCCTCTAGCCTCTGTAGTTTTTAAGATCTGAGGGCGGACAGAAAAAAGTGCGGACGGACTGACAAAGCCGGCACAATAGTTTTCTTTACAGAAAACTAAAAAGTGACAGTGATAATAATCTATTTCAGCATCATCAAACGATTTACCAGTTGGTGTCTGTTTTTATCCTTTTTGATAATGCAAGATTCCATTTCATTATTGCTGATGTATGCCTGTTTTCTGTCTCTCAGGTCCCCTGTAGTTTTTATTTTATTCAAGGTTAAGGTTAGTTAGCTATTGTCCTTGCGGCAACGATTAGGATAGCCACCACCGGGCCGTGGTCAAGGTTTCATGGGCCGCGGCTCATGCAGCATTATACCGCGATCACCGAAAGATAGATCTATTTTCGGTGGCCTTGATTATACGCTGTAGCGGCTGTACAGAAAACTCGATTGCCCCCAAGAAACTTAGGCTCATTTTTTACTTTTTTGTATATTTTTTTTTGCATTCGTTATGAAAGTAAGTTCTTTATTTGTCTTTAGAACTATTTTATTATAAAGGTTTCTTGTGGTGTCAGCATCTTTTAGACCGCAGTTTATATTTGAAAAACCCTTCAAAGTTCATGTTTAATGTGAAAAGCAAACTGTATGAACTGTTCAGTATCCATGAACTTATTCCCCGCAGGGAGGGGGAGGATAGTGCCGTCAGTGGACCTCACGCGGTGCACTGCAGTCATTACTTATGGTTTTTGCAGCGTGCCTTCGGCCCCTAGCTGCACCCACTTTTTATAAAGCCTTTTACTCTACCTCCGTTCCAGCTCACTTTCTTCAATCTTGCTGTTCAACCTCTGAACTATTTAACTGTTACTTCTTGGTGCAACTGAGGGTGTTTTCTGTTCTACGTCTAGATCCTTGTCCTTCATCTCTTTAACTTTTTGGATTTCTTTATTTTACTGTCTCAAGCCGATGACTGGCCGGAAGTGCCCCATTGCTTGGCTGGACAGCCAATGTTCATCATCGACAGTCTCTATATCTCATTCGTATAAAGGAGTATCTACGATCCAGAAATGCAGTCAGTACTGTCATGTTAACAGCAAGTTTAAATTCTTTCTCCCAGCAACCATGAAACTGAGGACTTTTTTTTTAACCTGAGTCTTCTTATCAGATGTAACCACGTAGGGGGATCGTGCCCTCACTGCACCTCATGCGGTGCACTGCAGGCGTTACTTGAGGTTCTTTGCAGCGTTCCTTCAAACCCTAGCTATAATCTCTTTCATTCCTTTTACTGTACCTCCGGTCATAATTCGTTCTTTCATCTTACTTCTCACCCTTTCCTAACAATTGATTCAAAGTGCAACTGCTGGGAGGTTTTCCTCCTGTTACACCTTTCAAACATTTTACTGTCGTTTTCCATTTCAGCGCGGAATGGCCTCATAGAGTGCCAGCTCTTGGTCCTTTTCCTAAATTCTATATTCTAGTCTATTTTATTCTTACCAGACGCATTGTTTATGTCCTGTTGTCAGCCTCAACAACTTCCGTGATCATATCTTTTGAGATCACTGTCATCCCTCTAAAAATCTGTCACGACTTTCTGTTATTGTCTCTTAAAATCTGAATCGGATAAGCCACATATTCCTGTCAAGATTTTCTTATTTTTAAAAGAAACCACTCTCAGTCTTCCGTGGTGTAACGTCAGGTTCATCTTCTTTTTTTAAATCTATCAACGATGTTTTTTTTTAAATTGGATAAGTTAGTCAAGGGTATTCTTTTACCTCTTGTCACGTATTTCGTATAATATGCAGAAGTAAAAGTGGCGTCTTTCTTTATCCAGGAAGACTTTTTGTTCAATTCTGATCACCTTCTCTGGTATCAAGTGCTACGTTGAGTTCCTCATCTCGTTTGTCGGTGTTGCTTCCAACGAGAACTTGCTGACGATCAGCCAGGAACGGTTGAAAGTGGCACAGTGGCCAAGTTCCATTACAGACTCGCCCACAGGCTGGGTCAGTCTCTCTAGTTTTTCAAGGTCAGGTTCCGTAGGGCTGTAGTGCCGTCAGTTCACCACACGCGGTGCACTGCAGGCATTAATTATTATTATTATTATTATTATTATTAGTCAGAAGATGAACCCTATTCATATGGAAAAAGGCCACCACGGGCCATTGACTTGAGATTCAAGCTTATATATATAATATATATATATTATATATATAGATATATATATATATATATATATATATATATATATATATATATGAAATATATATATATATATATATATATACTCAAATTGATGAAACCTTTTAAAATATAAAGAACATTAGCAGTCGTAACGCTCGCTTACCGAACGACATACTTGCCAGGTTTATGTAGTGGAACGAGACCTGTCTTGCTTATATTGCTCCACAAACCCTTAGTGGGCCGTTCCATATCTCTGATCACGGCTTTGAAGTGTTGATTTGTTAGTTCATGCTCTGATTAACGCTTTTATTTATCGTTGACTGATTTTCGACACTGGCCTCGACCCTTGATCGCCGAGAGAAATATCCTTGTAAAGGGATAGTAGCATGAGCGCACCGATTGAGGTGCACTGTAGGCATTACTCAAGGGTCATTGCATCTTCCCTTCGTCCACTAGCTGCAACCCCTTTCACTCATTTTACTGTACCTCTGTTCATACTCTCTTTCTCCCATCTGATTTTCCACCGTCTCCTAATGATTGATATTGGAACTACGAGGTTTTCCTCCTGTTACACCTTGCAGACCTCCTTTACTCTCAATTTCCGTTTCAGCGCTGAATGACCTCGTAGGTGCCAGTGCTTGGACTTTATCCTAAATTCTGTATTCTATTCTATTTCTTTTACTTTTACTATAGGCATTACGAACGGTATTTTCTCCTTTTACTATGACCATTACAAAGTCAAGGAAGATAACTATCACGCTGCCTGTATGGAAGCATCCCTAGAAAATGAGGTTAATCAAATAAACAGCCAACAGTTCCCTCTTAAACATTATAAAAAACTAATTTTGGAGCTGTTGTGTGTACCTATAAAGGATGCGAAAAAAGCGTAGAAAGTGCCCGCCTTAGACCAGTTTTTGCGCCCTGCTATAACCTTAGTAACAAGTAGAAGAAGAAGAAGTTTAGCAGGTGGGCAGGAGGAGAGGACTGACGAAAGAGTGCTAAATCTCTCTCTCTCTCTCTCTCTCTCTCTCTCTCTCTCTCTCTCTCTCTCTCTCTCTCTCTCTGTAAAACACTTTGGTATATATGAGATGATTTGGTCATATTTCCCTGAGAGCCAGTTCTGTTCATTTCCTTTAGTGTGTCATAAGTTTATCGTTCCTCTCTTAATGTTTGATGTCTTGAAGTTAGGTTGGAAAAATAATTGCAAAACATTACAAATAAGTGATTTTCTGATTTTCTGCTTTCCGATCTCCTGTTCCCGTAGGGGGGTAGGGCCGTCAGCGCACCTCATGCGGTGCACTGTAGGCATTACTAAAGGTTCTTTGCAGCGTCCCTTCGGCCCCTAGCTGCAACCTAGTTCACTCCTTTTGCTGTACTTCTGTTCATATTCTCTTTCTTCCATTTTACTTTCCACTCTCTCTCTCTCTCTCTCTTAACAATAGTGTTTCATGGTGAAGCCGCGAGGTTTTCCTCCTGTTACACCATTCAAACCTTTAACTGTCAGTTTCCCTTTCAGTGCTGGATGACCTCATAGGTTCCAGTGCTTGGCATTTGGCCTGAAATCCATATTCAGTTAACAATCAATATACATGAATCAGAGATACGTGCTGTGTACGTAGGAGCTACTATTATTCACCTGTAGTCTACCGATCGCGTTCCACTTTGTCAAGGCTGTTGTAATTTTTTTTTTTTTTTAAGTGTTCTGCTTTTTTTCACGTGGGTATTTTTTCTGCCCGTACTTCCTGCAAGGGTTACTCTTTAAAAAAAAACACACCTTGATCTTCCTCATCACTCTCTCTCTCTCTCTCTCTCTCTTCCCCGTTTATCTATGTTCCAGACATTCTTTTCTCTATTTACGTTTCAATCAAGATTATTACCTGCAATACACCTGTCTCACAGCGTCGACATGGCCATCAGCTCGGTTCCTTCATCTCCTCTTCTTCTTAATGAACACCATATTCTCACTTCTTCCTTGTGAACACCATAATATTCTTTGGAAGCTTGAGTTTCAAGTCAGTGGCCCCGTGGTGGGCTTGTTTCCATATGAGTAGGTTTCATCTTCTAAATAATAATAATTAATAATAATAATTTAAAACCTCTTATGCCAGAAGTGAAAGGGCGTATGATGTTTTATGGTGGTATCGCTGAGGAATCTTTGTAGGAGTGAGTATACAGTTCCTGGAAGAGATCCCATGACATCAGGATACGTCCAGTATGGAAGAGGAATTCCGTATTGGTCTAAATACGCCTTAAAGTTCACTGGAGTAATTGTTCCTTCGCATACCTAGTAAGAAGGTCATAGCCTTCACGGAACAAGTGTCCCGTAGGGGGGTTAGTGCCGTCAGTGCACCTCATGCGGTGCACTGTAGGCATTACTAAAGGTTCTTTGCAGCGTCCCTTCGGCCCCTAGCTGCAACCCTTTTCATTCCTTTTGCTGTACCTCCATTTAAATTATCTTTCTTCCATCTTGCTATCCACCCTCTCCTAACTATTATTTCATAATGCAACTGCTTTGAGGTTTTCCTCCTGTTACACCTTTCAAACCTTTTTATTCTCAGTTTTCGTTTTAGCACTGAATGACGTCATAGGTCCCAGTGCTTGGTCTTTGGCCTAAACTCTATATTCCATTCCATTCCATTCCATTCCGTTCTATTCCATTCCATTACATTCTGTTCCATTCCATTCCATTCCATTCCATTCCATTTTATTCCATTACAGTCCTTCCATTCCAATCCATTCCGTTCCATTCCATTCCATTCCATTCCGTTCCATTCCATTCCATCCATTCCGTTCCATTCCACATTCACGGAACAAGTGATGAGGTAAATCCAGTCCTTGATCTTCAGTACTCATTAAGAAAAATTATAATTTTACGAACGTCATGAGACTAAATTAGTAGTTTGGAATACTGCTAATGAAATTAAAATGTACTTGGATTTTATCAGTGGAATGGAATATGAAATTTAGGCCGTGGGCCAAGCGCTGGGAGCTATGAGGTCATTCAGCCCTGAATGGGAAGCTGAGAGTAAGAAGGTTTTAAAGGCGTAACAAGAGGAAAACTTAGCAGTTGCACTATGAATCAATTTTAAGGAGAAGATTGAGAAAAGTAAGATGGAAGATGGCCTAATTTTTATATTCCATTCCATTCCACAATGTTTATGTGTTCTGTTTTAATTCTCTACAATTTTCTGCATTAATAACTTTCAGTATTTCCTATACACCAACTCACCACATGAGCCCCGTTTACTAATATCTTGGTGAGTCTTGTTTACAAATGGCCGCCGGTTCATGGTCTTACAAGACCGCTAAAGATTCAAGCACGGCCTGTGGTGGCTGTCCGGTATGAGGTAGAAGGTTTAAACCTTTTACCGGTAATTTCTGTAATTCTCCGTTGCAGGACGGAGGTGCGTTATTCTGCATTAATCAACGAGGTCCCTTCAATTGAGTAACGCTGTGTTGCAACCAGCTGCGGCAACTCAATATTGATGAGGCGAACTGCTTTCAATTCCATTTGTTTATTTTGCCGTTCGTGACGCCATACACGAGTTGCAGGTTTTCTCTCTCTCTCTCTCTCTCTCTCTCTCTCTCTCTATTTCTAAGCACCAGCGGGGAATTCTTACGTAAGAGTGGGAGGATGGTGGTTAATGTTTTGTTAGTAAGGCCAACGTCGAATTTACAGTTAAATATCAGTTTGTATATATATATATTATTAAAAATATATATATATATATATATATATATATATATATATATATATATATATATATATGTGTGTGTGTGTGTATATTTATGTATATATATATATGTATGTATAGGTTTATATAAATAATATTTATGTATATAATATATAAATAGATATATACACATAAATATATATATATATAGCTTGTAATTTTTTATATATATATATATATATATATATATATATATATATATATATATATATATATATATATATATAAATGCATACATACATTCACACATACACAGAACAAGCTTGTAATTTGTTTTAATAAATATCTCCGCTAGATACCATCCAGTTTCAATGAGGTAATGTTAGTAATTGTATTAATGCGCAGAGCAGTTGTGTAACTGATAAAGTGTTATAACACACATATGTACATAAATATATATATAAATATACTATATATTTATATATATATATATATATATATTTAACATGTGAATATGTGTATATGTGGTTTGAATATGAGTAAAAGCTTTATGGGGCATAAGTTGTTATATATGGAATAAATATAGAGAGAATGGTTGATAAGTGAGCTAATATATCTCCGAACAAACGGTGCAAATGGAGAGAGACAGTCCCTTGGTCGACATGGCGTTATTATTCACAATATTATTTACTGAATGTACAGTCATCCATAAATATTTGTGCAACATGTTCCAGAAGTTTTCGTTCACCTAGCAAAAATTTATTCGTTTTATTCATACAAGAAAATGTTGCTTTTCTTATTCGATTTTGCTTATTAATCACACGGTTAACAATAGATAAAAGAATGGCGAGTGAAAAATCCGTATTACGGAAAAATAGCGAAACATTTTGAAAAATTTCGCTCATAAAGGTAGGGTAAAAGAGTCAAATAAAAAACTATAATTAGTCATCCATTCAATCCTTATGGGAGCCAGTTCAGAAATTTTCTTCTCCATGGATAAATAACCCAAATGGAAAAGCATAAGGAGAAAATGATGTAAGGGCGGAAGAGGTTAGATAAATTTCAAAACGTATTTGGAGGTGGATGTTGAAGATATAAGGGAATGAATTAGGAATATGAAAACACAGACACCAGCAATTAATATGATTACAAATGAGATGCTGTGGTACGGGTGTGAAAGTGTGGTTGAGCGGCTTCCCAGGGTGTGAAAGGTATTTCTGGATGAGAGAAAGGTTCTGAAGGAGTGGGTAACAGGATAACTGTTATTTTGCATATGGGTAGAGTTGATAGAGGAGGTTGCAAGAATTATAATTTACCAAGGAGATGCTTAGTAAGGATCTGATTGATCAAGTATGTAAGTTGACGGAACGATTGATAGGGGAAGAATTAGTGTTGGTTAAGTCGTAGAATTTTGATGTAGGTGCAGAGTCATGAGATTCAGAAAAATTGTGAAGGGAGTGCGGAGTGGTCAATGTTTGCAGATGATGTAGCACTGATACAGGATGGTGAAAAGAATAGTGAACAAGAAACTGCACAAACTAGTGAAAGACTTGGAAATATTAACAAGAGGGGATAGTTAGGAGTAAATATGAAAAAAAAGGAAGGTAATAAGAGCAAGTGGAAACAAGTTAGTAAGGATTTTAGAAGAAGAGAAGCAGTTGATTCGTACAGGTCTTAGGGACTAAATACAATGACAGTAGGATGAGAGAAGAGGTGAGTGGCGCAATAGGAGAGGCAAGGAATTTATCAGTTGTGTTTAGGAAGATTGGGGAAGAAACTTGAATTTCTTATGGAACCAAGGTTTAAGTGTATGAAGAGGTTGTTGAACCATCTCTCCTTCGTGGAATTGAAGTGTTGATACTGAATGCAAGTGAAAAGATGTAAGATGCAGAGATGAATATTCTTGTTTTTGTAATATATTTAATGTATAGATAATATTATTATATATATATATTTTTTATATATATATATATATATATATATATATATATATATATATATATATATATGTATGTATGTATATATATATATAGAAGTTGGAAAGTTTTTTGAGATGGTTTAGTTGTGTAGGAAGAACGGAGAAATGAATGTTAGTTAAAAATGTGTAAAATTCAGAAGAGTTGGGGGGAAGAGAGGCAAAAGAGGTATTACCAAGAAAGGGCCTTAATATCTAGAAAGTGCCGGTGTGCACAAGATAGAGGTGAGTGGTTCAGTGTGTGTGGGGGCCGTAATGCACTGTTAATGTGCTTTCTGTGTAGGTAAAAGAAGTGGGTTAATGGGTCATTTAGGGGAAGTTTTCTGCACTGGGTTCATCCATAATTCAGTAAAGTATGAATGGGGGTAAGTATCATAACTATTTTTTTTCTTTAGCCAGTCATCTCGATGGGAGAAATTGACGTACAGTACATGTGTGTGTATATATATATGTGTGTGTGTGTGTGTGTGTGTATGTGTGTGTGTGTGAGTATAGATATGTGTATATTTTGTATATATATTTACTGTATATTGTACATATATATATATATATATATATATATATATATATATATATATATATATATATATATATATATATATATATATATATATATGCATGCAGTGTGCAAGCATCTTACTGCACCGAAGTGTAACTTACCTGTAGAAACCAGTTCCCCAGGTAACGTATATACTTCCCCTTTGCCAGTGAGCTCTAACCAGTACACCTTTTTGCTGGAGTTTCATGAATCATTTCGAGATTATTCAGCGGAATGTCTCCGTCACCTTTCTCTTGACCGACCGCCACCGGAATAATGACGCCCGGTAATGTTATGAATACTCGTGACCATCTTTATTCAAAGCACTTTAATTACCAGAAAACGGCGACGGAGGAGGAGGAGAAGAAGAAGAAGAAGAAGGAAAAGGAGAAGGAGAAGCCCCTCTCTAAATCATCATCGTCCCATAATTGCCTGTGGGCGTCTGATGTACTGTACTGGGTCAGAAGCTTCTACCAGTCGCGTTCCGTTCTTGTGTGACGTTTCTTGGTCCGTAAAGTTGACTGCTATTATATCGACTAGATTTGCATTCGCGGATGCGCTGTATTGTTTGTTTGGCTTCTGTCAGTTCATTTAAAAGGTGAAATAGTGACGACTCCTCCGTTTGCCGACGACTACCGTTCTTGGAAAATCCTAATTTGCGAGTGATGTGTCCTAATACGACTTACGTCGTGGGAAGCCGCGTCATTTTGCTTCCGCGATGGCCGTTTTTCAAATGGAAGCTTCCAGGTTAGTTTGAAAATAGTTTGGGGGTTCTTGCGTTTTGCTTGGAAGCAAGATTTCAGAGGCCATGTTGAGTGCCTTGTGAACTGAAGTCAACAAAAGTTTAGGCCAAAGACCAGTTACACTGGGACTGCGGTGTAGAAGGTCACTGAGCTGGAAAAACTCAGAGGCTGGTATTTTTGTTTTGTTTTATTTTTAGGTCTGATGCAGCGTGTCTTGTGGAAAATTATAGTCTGCTAACAGAAATATTTGTTCAAAAATAATTAAAAATAAAATAGAAGAAGATACTCATGTGTTAGCTGTTAATAGGCCTACAGTAAAATAATGAAAGAGGCCCTACTTTGAGTCTGTGTCCCAGGTATCGAAAAATCTCTTTCTCCCCTCTCCCCCACTCCCCTTCTGCGCCCCTTAGAATTTCCAAGATCCCCTATTATTCTCCCTTGACGGCTTCCAGTTACAAAAAGATTTATTTTTTAAATAGAGTATAACAGGTACAGAAATGACCTGTTTATCAAAACATGCACATTACTTCATTTTATTGGCAATAACTCATTTATTATCCACTAGTCCTATTTATTTATTAATTTCTTTATTTGTTTTTCTTTTCTAATGACTGGAACTTTCTTTCTGTATTAGCGAATGCCTTCTGTTGACATTCTTTCAAAAAAACGCCATGTTCTTTAAAGCCATGTGAGTCAGTGGCCCCTGTGGTGGGTTTGTTCAAAATGAATAGGTAAATATTTTGAATAAATAATAATAATAATAATAGCCCGCCGTCGGTGAAATATTCACCATATTGTAAGAAACAAATCTGAAATTGATGTACAAACGGGGCTTTCTAGAGCCTAAAAGGTTGAGTCTAAACAGATTCCCGAAAGCTCTCGGTTTGCTTATTTAAAAATATATTTTTACACTTGCATATAACTGTAGATTTGTTTCACCATTTTAGTGACTCACGCTGCTATGCGTATTTTATAATAATAATCGTTAAAAATAATAATTTAATATATGATTATTTTGATTTTATTAACTGAGGCATTATTTATATTGGAGGTTGATTACAAAGTGATCAAATTAGCAAGTTTATCTGCTTCTATGAAGTCGTTTTTTTGTCTCCTGTATAGGTGGGTAGTTGTGCACCTCATGTGCTATACTGTAGGCATTACTTGAGGTTCTTCGCAGCGTTCCTTCTGTCCCTAGCTGCAACCGCTTTCATCCCTTTTACCGTACCTCCTTTCATATTATATTTTTTCTATCTCACTTTCCACCCTCTCTAACAATTGTTTCGTAGTACAACTGCGACGTTTTCCTCCTGTTACGCCTTTTAAACCTTTTACTCTCAATTTTCTGTTCAGCGCTGAATGACCTCATAGGTGCCAGCTCTTGGCCTTCGACCAAAGTTGTGTATGCTTTATGTCTGTCCAACAGCGTTTTTGCTACACATCTCTTTTATTGACTGCCTGTTGGCATTCTGTTCAGTTAGGGACTCGCTCAGCAAGTAAAGATCCCGAGACAATATGTACAAGTGATAAATAGAAAATAATATGAATAAACTAAAAAGTAATAGAAAATAAGATATTCCGGAGATATTCCCAATCTCAGAAATGATGGAGATCTGGGATTTTCTTACATTATGAAAATTCTGAACTGTCACACGCTACCGCAAGGCCTTTTCCTGAACCTTGATATCTTTGATTGCTGTGAAAGTATCGGACATTGGAGAGCTCTCTCTCTCTCTCTCTCTCTCTCTCTCTCTCTTATATAAGTTTTCAGATGTTTTTAATACTCTGGATATATGTACATAGTTTTATGAAAGCTATTACTCTCTCTCTCTCTCTCTCTCTCTCTCTCTCTCTCTCTCTCTCTCTCTCTCTCTCTCTCTCTCTCTCTCTCTCTCTCTGTTCACAAGTTTTCAGTTGTTTTCATTCTTTGGATCTATTGGTACGAGTTCGAATCTCCGACCGGCCAGTGAAGAACAAGAGGAATTTGTTTCTGGTGATAGAAATTCATTTCTCTCTCTAATCTGGTTCGGATTCTCTAAGCTGTAGGTCCCTGCTAGGTAACCATTGGTTCTTAGCCACGTAAAATAAGTCTAATCCTTCGGGCCAGCCCTAGGAGAGCTGTTAACCAGCTCAGTGGTCTCTAAACTAAGATATCTCTCTTATTTCTCTCTCTCTCTCTCTCTGAAAGTTTTCATTTGCTTTTCATAGTTTAGATCTATATCTCTAATTTCTCTCTCTCTCTCTCTCTCTCTCTCTCTCTCTCTCTCTCAAAAGTTTTATATTTGCTTATCATAGTTTAGATCTATACCTAATTTCTCTCTCTCTCTCTCTCTCTCTCTCTCTCTCTCTCTCTCTCTCTCTCTCTCTCACTTAAAAGTTCAAGGCTCGGAATCACGACTTCACCAGTATTTAAACTCGAACTGATCCGTTCCAGAGTCAATGCAGCATTCGCCGAGCGCGGAAAAGTCGCATCATGATTTCGCTCTTTGTTGCTACCAAGGAGCCACATAATCGGGTCTAATGATTATTATCAAGGTAGAATTAGCTCAGGTGTTCAAGGAAAAGGGAGCAAGTTATTTTTTTTTTTTCAGGTGTAACATCCGGAAGAGACGTTTGAGTGGCCAGTTAATTTTTTTGTAAATAAGAAGGACGTTTGAGTGACAAGAAAGAGAGAGAGAAGAGAGAAATAGAGAGAATTTGAGAGAGAGAGAGAGAGAGAGAGAGAGAGAGAGAGAGAAGATGTAAATAGATCCAAGTATGAAAAACAACTGAAAAATTGATCCAAATTATGAAAAACAACTGAAAACTTGTGTGTGAGAGAGAGAGAGAGAGAGAGAGAGAGAGAGAGAGAGAGAGAGAAAGAGTAATAGTTTTCAGGAAACTATATAAATAGGTTCAAAATATGAAAAAACTGAAAACTTGTATGAGAGAGAGAGAGAGAGACAGAGAGAGATAGTTTTCAGGAAACTGTATAAATAGGTCCAGAGTTTGAAAAACAAGTGGAAATTTGTATGAGAGAGAGAGAGAGAGAGAGAGAGAGAGAGAGAGAGAGAGAGAGAGAGTAATAGTTTTCGTGAAACTATCTAAATAGATTCAAAGGTATGAAAAATCAGAAAACATGTAGGGGAGAAAGAGAGAGAGAGAGAGAGAGAGAGAGCAATGCCTATCAGAAAACCAGAGAGAATAATTTCACTATAGGAAAAAATGACTGAAAACTTATTAAAAGAGAGAAAACTTTGAGAGAGAGAGAGAGAGAGAGAGAGAGAGAGAGAGAGAGAGAGACACGCCTCTCCAACATCCCTAAGGAATCCTAAGGACTTGATATATAAACAAAAGCAGAATGACAGAGAATAAAATGAGACCTCTTCCTTCTTCGAGAAACAAATACACACACACACGAGAGACACTGACTGGTAGGCGTCTCAAAAAAAAAAAAAAAAAAAGCAGCCTATTTCCTAACACCTGCTCGTAGTAGGCTCTTGGGCACACTCTCGATCCAGGAAGTAGGCACAAGGAAGGTGTTGCTGACGCTGCCCCAGGGCGATGCCCGGTACCCTAAAGGAATCGAGGAAGTGTTTTCCGAATGAGATATGTGACCTCCTGGGGTGCGAGAAGGTTCATGTTCTTTTTTATTTATGTCTCGTCCGGGCGGGTGGGCGAGGTTACACGCCCGCCCAATTGTGAAGATGAAACTATAAAAGAAAGTGGATAGTAAAGGATTATAGATAATGGTATTAGGATTAGGATAAATTAATGATTCGTCCGTATTTATTTATTTTTTTTTTTTTATCTCGGCCGGGCGGGTGGGTGAGGTTACACGCCCGCCCAATTGTGAAGATGAAAATACAAAGGAAAATGGTTAGGACAGGATTATAGATAGCGATATTAGGATGAGGATAAATTCATCACATTGCTGGCCTTGGTGACATTAAGATTTAATTCCTCTGTTTGGCGAAAATTTTACGCTTGATCCTTCTCGTTATTCGTATCAAAATGCTTAATTCCGGAGTTTCGTACAATACCTGATGAATTTCTAGTTTTCTGAAAAAGAAAATTAATGGCTTTGTCTGGCCACTTTGGTCAGCACTTTTAGCCCTCAGATTTAAACTACTGAGGCTAGAGGGCTGCAAATTGGTGTGTTGATCATCCACCCTCCAATCATCAAATATACGAAATTGCAGCCCTCTAGCCTCAGTAGTTTTTATTTTATTTAAGGTTAAAGTTAGCCATGATTGTGCTTCTGGCAACGATGTAGGATAGGCCACCACCTGGCGGTTGTTAAAGTTTCTTGGACCGCGGCTCATACAGCATTATACCGGGACTACCTAAAGATAGATTTATTTTCGGTGGCGTTGATTATACGCTGTAGCGATTGTACAGAAAACTCAATTGCGCCGAAGAAACTTTGACGCATTGTTTACTTTTTTTTTTTTGCAAAGAGAATAATAGTATTTTCCCCCTCGTTGGTGATAATATTATGAATAACCGTAACAGAAGTCTGTTGTTTAAGATAACTTTTCTAAATACTTGACAAGAGTAATTGGAAATTAAAATGAACGATTTACCATCCTCTCTCTCTCTCTCTCTCTCTCTCTCTCTCTCTCTCTCTCTCTCTCTCTCTCTCATTTGATACTTGAGGACACACAGGTTAACAAGATTGTAAGTGGAAGTTCCTATGGATGCTTACCATCTCTCTCTCTCTCTCTCTCTCTCTCTCTCTCTCTCTCTCTCTCTCTCTCTCTCTCTCTCTCTCTCTCTCTCTCTCTACTTGAGGACGCATGGTTAACGGTGTTATACGGAAGCCGCCATGGGGACATCTGATACCCCATAGACAATTCCAGCTGCCCTAATATGCAAGACCTCTCTTTTGGCATCAAGGGCAAACTCTGTTTATGGATTAACGATACTAGTTTGTTAGTAGACAGGTCTCGCGTTTTAAGATTGTTTATTTGAAGCTTTTTTTATATTTTTTGCTGAGAAATATTATATTTTTTTGTTAGTAGACAGGTCTCGGCTTTTTAAGATAGTTTAAGATGCAGCCTTTTTTTTTATTTACTGAGGAGAAATATTTATTATGGCTGTTATTTTTCATAATGCGTAATAAATGAACAATTACAGAAAAATCATAACATGCCAAGTATTTATGAGAGGAGAAAAATCAGCAAAATGGAGCCAAGAAACAGTAAATAAAGCAAAATATAGAATATGATATTAAGGGTCAACAAATTGCAAAAGAATTTTATATATTAATAAACATAATTTCTTTAAGGCTTGGACAAAAAATCAAAGTGCCCAAAAGTTGCGCTGCAGGCTGTTCCAGAATTTGACAGCCCCTTCGGCCCCTAGCTGCGATCCCTTTCATTCCTTTTACTGTACCTCCGTTCATATTCTCTTCCTTCCATCTTATCTCCCACCCTCTTAATAATGGTTTCATGGTGCAACTGCGAGGTTTTCCTTCTGTAACACCTTTCAAACCTTTTCTCTCTCAGTTACCCTTTCATGGCTGAATGACCTTATAGGTACCAACACTGGACCTTTTGCCTAAATTTTATATTCCAATCCATTCATTTACCATTTAGCATTTCAGGAGAACAAACAACTTGATCAGAATTACTTCGTGTAATGTTATGCTATTATTATTATTATTATTATTATTATTATTATTATTATTATTATTATTATTATTATTATTATTATTATTTATTGAGAGGATGAACCCTGTTCATATGGAACAATCCCACCAAAGGGGCCATTGACTTGAAATTCAAGCTTTCAAAGAATATTTTGGTGTTTATTCGAAAGAAGTAACAGAAGGAAATGGAAAATACAGAAAGTTCTTAGAAAGCTATCATGCTTTCGCGTAAGAGAATGCACATATATGAACAGAAAAAGTAAGACGTAAGCTATTGGTAAAATTCAGTCCAGATTATATAGATTTAGGATTATACAATCAAAAATCAGAAACGTGACGTCGGAACCTCATGCACCACCAGGAAGAATATGACAGTCGAGGAACTTTGACACCCCATCTTTCTCTCTCTCTCTCTCTCTCTCTCTCTCTCTCTCTCTCTCTCACTGGCCCCGAGTTCGATTCTCCGACCAGCCAATGAAGAATTAGAGGAATTTATTTCTGGTGATTGAAATTCATTTCTCGTTATAATGTGGTTCGGATTCCACAATAAGCTGTAGGTCCCGTTGCTAGGTAACCAATTGGTTCTTAGCCACGTAAAATGAATCTTATCCTTCGGGCCAGCCCTAGGAGAGCTCTTAATCAGCTCAGTGGTCTGGTTAAACTAATGTATACTTAATTTAATTCTCTCTCTCTCTCTCTCTCTCTCTCTCTCTCTCTCTCTCTCTCTCTCTCTCTCTCTCTCTCTCACATTTTACTCGACCTCTTGACCGCTTATTTGAGATGTCCTTACTAGGCGAGTCTCTCTCTCTCTCTCTCTCTCTCTCTCTCTCTCTCTCTCTCTCTCTCTCTCTCTCTCTCTCTCTCTCTCTCTCTCTCTCTCTCTCTCTCTCACACACACACACTTAATTCGACCACCTATATCAGATATCCTGACCCTCTCTCTCTCTCTCTCTCTCTCTCTCTCTCTCTCTCTCTCTCTCTCTCTCTCTCTCTCACACACACACACACACATTTGATTCGACATCGTCTTATTTCAGGCGACAGGCCACGGATTCTTTCCATCACATATATATACTGTATAAACGTATATCCTCTGGACGCGTTTGGAAGTTTCAACATCATATCTCGAGCCAGACCGGACCAGACGTCCTTGCAGTGTACCAAACGGAAACAGAATTCTTTCTCCACTAAAGAATAGATTATTTGTTACGGTTAAGAAAGCCTTTTGTTCAGTCGATGTTTCCTGCCATGAGATATTGAAAGCGGCTATTATTTACTTTGTTTTGATTAGTGGCTAAAGTTTGACAGCTCGTCTTTAGTTGGGATTTGATTTTAATTTGTTTTTATTTTTCGGAGGATGA